>NW_027440329.1:0-136730 GCF_031893055.1 Leptodactylus fuscus
TACATAATGTCCTCTGTTATTATAATATACAGTGCCTCCTATCATTACATAATGTCCTCTGTTATAATAATATACAGTGCCCCTTATATTACATAATGTCCTCTGTTATTATAATATAAAGTGCCCCTTATATTACATAATGTCCTCGGTTATTATAATATACAGTGCCCCCTATCATTATATAATGTCCTCTTTTATTATAATATACAGTGCCCCCTATCATTATATAATGTCCTCTGTTATTATAATATACAGTGCCCTTTATATTACATAATGTCCTCTGTTATTATAATATACAGTGCCCCCTATCATTATATAATGTCCTCTGTTATTATAATATACAGTGCCCTTTATATTACATAATGTCCTCTGTTATTATAATATACAGTGCCCCTTATATTACATAATGTCTTCTGTTATTATAATATACATTGCCCCCTATCATTACATAATGTCCTCTGTTATTATAATATACAGTGCCCCTTATATTACATAATGTCCTCTGTTATTATAATATACAGTGCCCCTTATATAACATAATGTCATCTGTTATTATAATATACAGTGCCACTTATATTACATAATGTCCTCTGTTATTATAATATACAGTGCCCCCTATCATTACATAATGTCCTCTGTTATCATAATATACAGTGCCCCCTATCATTACATAATGTCCTCTGTTATTATAATATACAGTGCCCCTTATATTACATAATGTCCTCTGTTATTATAATATACAGTGCCCCCTATCATTACATAATGTCCTCTCTTATTATAATATACAGTGCCCCTTATATTACATAATGTCCTCTGATATTATAATATACAGTGCCCCTTATATTACATAATGTCCTCTGTTATTATAATATACAGTGCCCCTTATATTACATAATGTCCTCTGTTATTATAATATACAGTGCCCATTATCATTACATAATGTCCTCTGTTATTATAATATACAGTGCCCCATATATTACATAATGTCCTCTGTTATTATAATATACAGTGCCCCTTATATTACATAATGTCCTCTGTTATTATAATATACAGTGCCCCTTATATTACATAATGTCCTCTGTTATTATAATATACAGTGCCCCTTATATTACATAATGTCCTCTATTATTATAATATACAGTGCCCCCTATCATTATATAATGTCCTCTCTTATTATAATATACAGTGTCCCCTATCATTACATAATATCCTCTGTTATTATAATATACAGTGCCCCTTATATTACATAATGTCCTCTGTTATTATAATATACAGTGCCCCCTATCATTACATAATGTCCTCTGTTATTATAATATACAGTGCCCCTTATATTACATAATGTCCTCTATTATTATAATATACAGTGCCCCCTATCATTATATAATGTCCTCTCTTATTATAATATACAGTGCCCCCAATCATTACATAATGTCCTCTGTTATTATAATATACAGTGCCCCCTATCATTACATAATGTCCTCTGTTATTATAATATACAGTGCCCCTTATATTACATAATGTCCTCTGTTATTATAATATAAAGTGCCCCTTATGTTACATAATGACCTCTTTTATTATAATATACAGTGCCCCCTATCATTACATAATGTCCTCTGTTATTATAATATACACTGCCCCCTATCATTACATAATGTCCTCTGTTATTATAATATACAGTGCCCCTTATATTACATAATGTCCTCTATTATTATAATATACAGTGCCCCCAATTAATACATAATGTCCTCTGTTATTATAATATACAGTGCCCCCTATCATTACATAATGTCCTCTGTTATTATAATATACAGTGCCCCTTATATTACATAATGTCATCTGTTATTATAATATACAGTGCCCCCTATAATTACATAATGTCCTCTCTTATTATAATATACAGTGCCCCTTATATTACATGATGTCCTCTGATATTATAATATACAGTGCCCCCTATCATTATATAATGTCCTCTCTTATTATAATATACAGTGCCCCTTATATTACATAATGTCCTCTGTTATTATAAAATACAGTGCCCCCTATCATTACATAATGTCCTCTGTTATTATAATATACAGTGCCCCTTATATTACATAATGTCCTCTGTTATTATAATATACAGTGCCCCTTATATTACATAATGTCCTCTGTTATTATAATATACAGTGCCCCCTATCATTACATAATGTCCTCTGTTATTATAATATACAGTGCCCCTTATATTACATAATGTCCTCTGTTATTATAATATACAGTGCCCCCTATCATTATATAATGTCCTCTCTTATTATAATATACAGTGCCCCTTATATTACATAATGTCCTCTATTATTATAATATACAGTGCCCCCAATTAATACATAATGTCCTCTGTTATTATAATATACAGTGCCCCCTATCATTACATAATGTCCTCTGTTATTATAATATACAGTGCCCCTTATATTACATAATGTCCTCTATTATTATAATATACAGTGCCCCTTATATTACATAATGTCCTCTGATATTATAATATACAGTGCCCCCTATCATTATATAATGTCCTCTGTTATTATAATATACAGTGCCCCTTATATTACATAATGTCCTCTGTTATTATAATATACAGTGCCCCTTATATTACATAATGTCCTCTGTTATTATAATATACAGTGCCCCTTATATTACATAATGTCCTCTGTTATTATAATATACAGTGCCCCTTATATAACATAATGTCTTCTGTTATTATAATATACAGTGCCCCTTATATTACATAATGTCCTCTGTTATTATAATATACAGTGCCCCTTATATTACATAATGTCCTCTGTTATTATAATATACAGTGCCACTTATATTACATAATGTCCTCTGTTATTATAATATACAGTGCCCCCTATCATTACATAATGTCCTCTGTTATTATAATATACAGTGCCCCCTATCATTACATAATGTCCTCTGTTATTATAATATACAGTGCCCCTTATATTACATAATGTCCTCTGTTATTATAATATACAGTGCCCCCTATCATTACATAATGTCCTCTCTTATTATAATATACAGTGCCCCTTATATTACATAATGTCCTCTGATATTATAATATACAGTGCCCCTTATATTACATAATGTCCTCTGTTATTATAATATACAGTGCCCCTTATATTACATAATGTCCTCTGTTATTATAATATACAGTGCCCATTATCATTACATAATGTCCTCTGTTATTATAATGTACAGTGCCCCTTATATTACATAATGTCCTCTGTTATTATAATATACAGTGCCCCTTATATTACATAATGTCCTCTGTTATTATAATATACAGTGCCCCTTATATTACATAATGTCCTCTGTTATTATAATATACAGTGCCCCTTATATTACATAATGTCCTCTATTATTATAATATACAGTGCCCCCTATCATTATATAATGTCCTCTCTTATTATAATATACAGTGTCCCCTATCATTACATAATATCCTCTGTTATTATAATATACAGTGCCCCTTATATTACATAATGTCCTCTGTTATTATAATATACAGTGCCCCCTATCATTACATAATGTCCTCTGTTATTATAATATACAGTGCCCCTTATATTACATAATGTCCTCTATTATTATAATATACAGTGCCCCCTATCATTATATAATGTCCTCTCTTATTATAATATACAGTGCCCCCAATCATTACATAATGTCCTCTGTTATTATAATATACAGTGCCCCCTATCATTACATAATGTCCTCTGTTATTATAATATACAGTGCCCCTTATATTACATAATGTCCTCTGTTAATATAATATAAAGTGCCCCTTATGTTACATAATGACCTCTGTTATTATAATATACAGTGCCCCCTATCATTACATAATGTCCTCTGTTATTATAATATACACTGCCCCCTATCATTACATAATGTCCTCTGTTATTATAATATACAGTGCCCCTTATATTACATAATGTCCTCTATTATTATAATATACAGTGCCCCCAATTAATACATAATGTCCTCTGTTATTATAATATACAGTGCCCCCTATCATTACATAATATCCTCTGTTATTATAATATACAGTGCCCCTTATATTACATAATGTCATCTGTTATTATAATATACAGTGCCCCCTATAATTACATAATGTCCTCTCTTATTATAATATACAGTGCCCCTTATATTACATGATGTCCTCTGATATTATAATATACAGTGCCCCCTATCATTATATAATGTCCTCTGTTATTATAATATACAGTGCCCCTTATATTACATAATGTCCTCTGTTATTATAAAATACAGTGCCCCCTATTATTACATAATGTCCTCTGTTATTATAATATACAGTGCCCCTTATATTACATAATGTCCTCTGTTATTATAATATACAGTGCCCCTTATATTACATAATGTCCTCTGTTATTATAATATACAGTGCCCCCTATCATTACATAATGTCCTCTGTTATTATAATATACAGTGCCCCTTATATTACATAATGTCCTCTGTTATTATAATATACAGTGCCCCCAAACATTACATAATGTCCTCTGTTATTATAATATACAGTGCCTCCTATCATTACATAATGTCCTCTGTTATTATAATATACAGTGCCCCTTATATTACATAATGTCCTCTGTTATTATAATATAAAGTGCCCCTTATATTACATAATGTCCTCTGTTATTATAATATACAGTGCCCCCTATCATTATATAATGTCCTCTTTTATTATAATATACAGTGCCCCTATCAATACATAATGTCCTCTGTTATTATAATATACAGTGCCCCCTATCATTACATAATGTCCTCTGATATTATAATATACAGTGCCCCCTATCATTATATAATGTCCTCTGTTATTATAATATACAGTGCCCCTTATATTACATAATGTCCTCTGTTATTATAATATACAGTGCCCCCTATCATTATATAATGTCCTCTCTTATTATAATATACAGTGTCCCCTATCATTACATAATATCCTCTGTTATTATAATATACAGTGCCCCTTATATTACATAATGTCCTCTGTTATTATAATATACAGTGCCCCTTATATTACATAATGTCCTCTGTTATTATAATATACAGTGCCCCCTATCATTACATAATGTCCTCTGTTATTATAATATACAGTGCCCCTTATATTACATAATGTCCTCTCTTATTATAATATACAGTGCCCCCTATCATTATATAATGTCATCTCTTATTATAATATACAGTGCCCCCTATCATTACATAATGTCCTCTGTTATTATAATATACAGTGCCCCTTATATTACATAATGTCCTCTATTATTATAATATATAGTGCCCCCAATTAATACATAATGTCCTCTGTTATTATAATATACAGTGCCCCTTATATTACATAATGTCCTCTGTTATTATAATATAAAGTGCCCCTTATGTTACATAATGACCTCTTTTATTATAATATACAGTGCCCCCTATCATTACATAATGTCCTCTGTTATTATAATATACACTGCCCCCTATCATTACATAATGTCCTCTGTTATTATAATATACAGTGCCCCTTATATTACATAATGTCCTCTATTATTATAATATACAGTGCCCCCAATTAATACATAATGTCCTCTGTTATTATAATATACAGTGCCCCCTATCATTACATAATGTCCTCTGTTATTATAATATACAGTGCCCCTTATATTACATAATGTCATCTGTTATTATAATATACAGTGCCCCCTATAATTACATAATGTCCTCTCTTATTATAATATACAGTGCCCCTTATATTACATGATGTCCTCTGATATTATAATATACAGTGCCCCCTATCATTATATAATGTCCTCTCTTATTATAATATACAGTGCCCCTTATATTACATAATGTCCTCTGTTATTATAAAATACAGTGCCCCCTATCATTACATAATGTCCTCTGTTATTATAATATACAGTGCCCCTTATATTACATAATGTCCTCTGTTATTATAATATACAGTGCCCCTTATATTACATAATGTCCTCTGTTATTATAATATACAGTGCCCCCTATCATTACATAATGTCCTCTGTTATTATAATATACAGTGCCCCTTATATTACATAATGTCCTCTGTTATTATAATATACAGTGCCCCCTATCATTATATAATGTCCTCTCTTATTATAATATACAGTGCCCCTTATATTACATAATGTCCTCTATTATTATAATATACAGTGCCCCCAATTAATACATAATGTCCTCTGTTATTATAATATACAGTGCCCCCTATCATTACATAATGTCCTCTGTTATTATAATATACAGTGCCCCTTATATTACATAATGTCCTCTATTATTATAATATACAGTGCCCCTTATATTACATAATGTCCTCTGATATTATAATATACAGTGCCCCCTATCATTATATAATGTCCTCTGTTATTATAATATACAGTGCCCCTTATATTACATAATGTCCTCTGTTATTATAATATACAGTGCCCCTTATATTACATAATGTCCTCTGTTATTATAATATACAGTGCCCCTTATATTACATAATGTCCTCTGTTATTATAATATACAGTGCCCCTTATATAACATAATGTCTTCTGTTATTATAATATACAGTGCCCCTTATATTACATAATGTCCTCTGTTATTATAATATACAGTGCCCCTTATATTACATAATGTCCTCTGTTATTATAATATACAGTGCCACTTATATTACATAATGTCCTCTGTTATTATAATATACAGTGCCCCCTATCATTACATAATGTCCTCTGTTATTATAATATACAGTGCCCCCTATCATTACATAATGTCCTCTGTTATTATAATATACAGTGCCCCTTATATTACATAATGTCCTCTGTTATTATAATATACAGTGCCCCCTATCATTACATAATGTCCTCTCTTATTATAATATACAGTGCCCCTTATATTACATAATGTCCTCTGATATTATAATATACAGTGCCCCTTATATTACATAATGTCCTCTGTTATTATAATATACAGTGCCCCTTATATTACATAATGTCCTCTGTTATTATAATATACAGTGCCCATTATCATTACATAATGTCCTCTGTTATTATAATGTACAGTGCCCCTTATATTACATAATGTCCTCTGTTATTATAATATACAGTGCCCCTTATATTACATAATGTCCTCTGTTATTATAATATACAGTGCCCCTTATATTACATAATGTCCTCTGTTATTATAATATACAGTGCCCCTTATATTACATAATGTCCTCTATTATTATAATATACAGTGCCCCCTATCATTATATAATGTCCTCTCTTATTATAATATACAGTGTCCCCTATCATTACATAATATCCTCTGTTATTATAATATACAGTGCCCCTTATATTACATAATGTCCTCTGTTATTATAATATACAGTTCCCCCTATCATTACATAATGTCCTCTGTTATTATAATATACAGTGCCCCTTATATTACATAATGTCCTCTATTATTATAATATACAGTGCCCCCTATCATTATATAATGTCCTCTCTTATTATAATATACAGTGCCCCCAATCATTACATAATGTCCTCTGTTATTATAATATACAGTGCCCCCTATCATTACATAATGTCCTCTGTTATTATAATATACAGTGCCCCTTATATTACATAATGTCCTCTGTTAATATAATATAAAGTGCCCCTTATGTTACATAATGACCTCTGTTATTATAATATACAGTGCCCCCTATCATTACATAATGTCCTCTGTTATTATAATATACACTGCCCCCTATCATTACATAATGTCCTCTGTTATTATAATATACAGTGCCCCTTATATTACATAATGTCCTCTATTATTATAATATACAGTGCCCCCAATTAATACATAATGTCCTCTGTTATTATAATATACAGTGCCCCCTATCATTACATAATATCCTCTGTTATTATAATATACAGTGCCCCTTATATTACATAATGTCATCTGTTATTATAATATACAGTGCCCCCTATAATTACATAATGTCCTCTCTTATTATAATATACAGTGCCCCTTATATTACATGATGTCCTCTGATATTATAATATACAGTGCCCCCTATCATTATATAATGTCCTCTGTTATTATAATATACAGTGCCCCTTATATTACATAATGTCCTCTGTTATTATAAAATACAGTGCCCCCTATTATTACATAATGTCCTCTGTTATTATAATATACAGTGCCCCTTATATTACATAATGTCCTCTGTTATTATAATATACAGTGCCCCTTATATTACATAATGTCCTCTGTTATTATAATATACAGTGCCCCCTATCATTACATAATGTCCTCTGTTATTATAATATACAGTGCCCCTTATATTACATAATGTCCTCTGTTATTATAATATACAGTGCCCCCAAACATTACATAATGTCCTCTGTTATTATAATATACAGTGCCTCCTATCATTACATAATGTCCTCTGTTATTATAATATACAGTGCCCCTTATATTACATAATGTCCTCTGTTATTATAATATAAAGTGCCCCTTATATTACATAATGTCCTCTGTTATTATAATATACAGTGCCCCCTATCATTATATAATGTCCTCTTTTATTATAATATACAGTGCCCCTATCAATACATAATGTCCTCTGTTATTATAATATACAGTGCCCCCTATCATTACATAATGTCCTCTGATATTATAATATACAGTGCCCCCTATCATTATATAATGTCCTCTGTTATTATAATATACAGTGCCCCTTATATTACATAATGTCCTCTGTTATTATAATATACAGTGCCCCCTATCATTATATAATGTCCTCTCTTATTATAATATACAGTGTCCCCTATCATTACATAATATCCTCTGTTATTATAATATACAGTGCCCCTTATATTACATAATGTCCTCTGTTATTATAATATACAGTGCCCCTTATATTACATAATGTCCTCTGTTATTATAATATACAGTGCCCCCTATCATTACATAATGTCCTCTGTTATTATAATATACAGTGCCCCTTATATTACATAATGTCCTCTCTTATTATAATATACAGTGCCCCCTATCATTATATAATGTCATCTCTTATTATAATATACAGTGCCCCCTATCATTACATAATGTCCTCTGTTATTATAATATACAGTGCCCCTTATATTACATAATGTCCTCTATTATTATAATATATAGTGCCCCCAATTAATACATAATGTCCTCTGTTATTATAATATACAGTGCCCCCTATCATTACATAATGTCCTCTGTTATTATAATATACAGTGCCCCTTATATTACATAATGTCCTCTGTTATTATAATATACAGTGTCCCCTATAATTATATAATGTCCTCTCTTATTATAATATACAGTGCCCCCTATCATTACATAATGTCCTCTCTTATTATAATATACAGTGCCCCTTATATTACATAATGTCCTCTGTTATTATAATATACAGTGCCCCCTATAATTACATAATGTCCTCTGTTATTATAATATACAGAGCCCCCTATCATTACATAATGTCCTCTGTTATTATAATATACAGTGCCTCTTATATTAAATAATGTCCTCTGTTATTATAATATACAGTGCCCCCAATCATTACATAATGTCCTCTGTTATTATAATATACAGTGCCCCTTATATTACATAATGTCCTCTCTTATTATAATATACAGTGCCCCCTATCATTATATAATGTCATCTCTTATTATAATATACAGTGCCCCCTATCATTACATAATGTCCTCTGTTATTATAATATACAGTGCCCCTTATATGACATAATGTCCTCTATTATTATAATATATAGTGCCCCCAATTAATACATAATGTCCTCTGTTATTATAATATACAGTGCCCCCTATCATTACATAATGTCCTCTGTTATTATAATATACAGTGCCCCTTATATTACATAATGTCCTCTGTTATTATAATATACAGTGTCCCCTATAATTATATAATGTCCTCTCTTATTATAATATACAGTGCCCCCTATCATTACATAATGTCCTCTCTTATTATAATATACAGTGCCCCTTATATTACATAATGTCCTCTGTTATTATAATATACAGTGCCCCCTATAATTACATAATGTCCTCTGTTATTATAATATACAGAGCCCCCTATCATTACATAATGTCCTCTGTTATTATAATATACAGTGCCTCTTATATTAAATAATGTCCTCTGTTATTATAATATACAGTGCCCCCAATCATTACATAATGTCCTCTGTTATTATAATATACAGTGCCTCCTATCATTACATAATGTCCTCTGTTATAATAATATACAGTGCCCCTTATATTACATAATGTCCTCTGTTATTATAATATAAAGTGCCCCTTATATTACATAATGTCCTCGGTTATTATAATATACAGTGCCCCCTATCATTATATAATGTCCTCTTTTATTATAATATACAGTGCCCCTATCAATACATAATGTCCTCTGTTATTATAATATACAGTGCCCCCTATCATTACATAATGTCCTCTGATATTATAATATACAGTGCCCCCTATCATTATATAATGTCCTCTGTTATTATAATATACAGTGCCCTTTATATTACATAATGTCCTCTGTTATTATAATATACAGTGCCCCTTATATTACATAATGTCTTCTGTTATTATAATATACAGTGCCCCTTATATTACATAATGTCCTCTGTTATTATAATATACAGTGCCACTTATATTACATAATGTCCTCTGTTATTATAATATACAGTGCCCCTTATATAACATAATGTCATCTGTTATTATAATATACAGTGCCACTTATATTACATAATGTCCTCTGTTATTATAATATACAGTGCCCCCTATCATTACATAATGTCCTCTGTTATCATAATATACAGTGCCCCCTATCATTACATAATGTCCTCTGTTATTATAATATACAGTGCCCCTTATATTACATAATGTCCTCTGTTATTATAATATACAGTGCCCCCTATCATTACATAATGTCCTCTCTTATTATAATATACAGTGCCCCTTATATTACATAATGTCCTCTGATATTATAATATACAGTGCCCCTTATATTACATAATGTCCTCTGTTATTATAATATACAGTGCCCCTTATATTACATAATGTCCTCTGTTATTATAATATACAGTGCCCATTATCATTACATAATGTCCTCTGTTATTATAATATACAGTGCCCCATATATTACATAATGTCCTCTGTTATTATAATATACAGTGCCCCTTATATTACATAATGTCCTCTGTTATTATAATATACAGTGCCCCTTATATTACATAATGTCCTCTGTTATTATAATATACAGTGCCCCTTATATTACATAATGTCCTCTATTATTATAATATACAGTGCCCCCTATCATTATATAATGTCCTCTCTTATTATAATATACAGTGTCCCCTATCATTACATAATATCCTCTGTTATTATAATATACAGTGCCCCTTATATTACATAATGTCCTCTGTTATTATAATATACAGTGCCCCCTATCATTACATAATGTCCTCTGTTATTATAATATACAGTGCCCCTTATATTACATAATGTCCTCTATTATTATAATATACAGTGCCCCCTATCATTATATAATGTCCTCTCTTATTATAATATACAGTGCCCCCAATCATTACATAATGTCCTCTGTTATTATAATATACAGTGCCCCCTATCATTACATAATGTCCTCTGTTATTATAATATACAGTGCCCCTTATATTACATAATGTCCTCTGTTATTATAATATAAAGTGCCCCTTATGTTACATAATGACCTCTTTTATTATAATATACAGTGCCCCCTATCATTACATAATGTCCTCTGTTATTATAATATACACTGCCCCCTATCATTACATAATGTCCTCTGTTATTATAATATACAGTGCCCCTTATATTACATAATGTCCTCTATTATTATAATATACAGTGCCCCCAATTAATACATAATGTCCTCTGTTATTATAATATACAGTGCCCCCTATCATTACATAATGTCCTCTGTTATTATAATATACAGTGCCCCTTATATTACATAATGTCATCTGTTATTATAATATACAGTGCCCCCTATAATTACATAATGTCCTCTCTTATTATAATATACAGTGCCCCTTATATTACATGATGTCCTCTGATATTATAATATACAGTGCCCCCTATCATTATATAATGTCCTCTCTTATTATAATATACAGTGCCCCTTATATTACATAATGTCCTCTGTTATTATAAAATACAGTGCCCCCTATCATTACATAATGTCCTCTGTTATTATAATATACAGTGCCCCTTATATTACATAATGTCCTCTGTTATTATAATATACAGTGCCCCTTATATTACATAATGTCCTCTGTTATTATAATATACAGTGCCCCCTATCATTACATAATGTCCTCTGTTATTATAATATACAGTGCCCCTTATATTACATAATGTCCTCTGTTATTATAATATACAGTGCCCCCTATCATTATATAATGTCCTCTCTTATTATAATATACAGTGCCCCTTATATTACATAATGTCCTCTATTATTATAATATACAGTGCCCCCAATTAATACATAATGTCCTCTGTTATTATAATATACAGTGCCCCCTATCATTACATAATGTCCTCTGTTATTATAATATACAGTGCCCCTTATATTACATAATGTCCTCTATTATTATAATATACAGTGCCCCTTATATTACATAATGTCCTCTGATATTATAATATACAGTGCCCCCTATCATTATATAATGTCCTCTGTTATTATAATATACAGTGCCCCTTATATTACATAATGTCCTCTGTTATTATAATATACAGTGCCCCTTATATTACATAATGTCCTCTGTTATTATAATATACAGTGCCCCTTATATTACATAATGTCCTCTGTTATTATAATATACAGTGCCCCTTATATAACATAATGTCTTCTGTTATTATAATATACAGTGCCCCTTATATTACATAATGTCCTCTGTTATTATAATATACAGTGCCCCTTATATTACATAATGTCCTCTGTTATTATAATATACAGTGCCACTTATATTACATAATGTCCTCTGTTATTATAATATACAGTGCCCCCTATCATTACATAATGTCCTCTGTTATTATAATATACAGTGCCCCCTATCATTACATAATGTCCTCTGTTATTATAATATACAGTGCCCCTTATATTACATAATGTCCTCTGTTATTATAATATACAGTGCCCCCTATCATTACATAATGTCCTCTCTTATTATAATATACAGTGCCCCTTATATTACATAATGTCCTCTGATATTATAATATACAGTGCCCCTTATATTACATAATGTCCTCTGTTATTATAATATACAGTGCCCCTTATATTACATAATGTCCTCTGTTATTATAATATACAGTGCCCATTATCATTACATAATGTCCTCTGTTATTATAATGTACAGTGCCCCTTATATTACATAATGTCCTCTGTTATTATAATATACAGTGCCCCTTATATTACATAATGTCCTCTGTTATTATAATATACAGTGCCCCTTATATTACATAATGTCCTCTGTTATTATAATATACAGTGCCCCTTATATTACATAATGTCCTCTATTATTATAATATACAGTGCCCCCTATCATTATATAATGTCCTCTCTTATTATAATATACAGTGTCCCCTATCATTACATAATATCCTCTGTTATTATAATATACAGTGCCCCTTATATTACATAATGTCCTCTGTTATTATAATATACAGTGCCCCCTATCATTACATAATGTCCTCTGTTATTATAATATACAGTGCCCCTTATATTACATAATGTCCTCTATTATTATAATATACAGTGCCCCCTATCATTATATAATGTCCTCTCTTATTATAATATACAGTGCCCCCAATCATTACATAATGTCCTCTGTTATTATAATATACAGTGCCCCCTATCATTACATAATGTCCTCTGTTATTATAATATACAGTGCCCCTTATATTACATAATGTCCTCTGTTAATATAATATAAAGTGCCCCTTATGTTACATAATGACCTCTGTTATTATAATATACAGTGCCCCCTATCATTACATAATGTCCTCTGTTATTATAATATACACTGCCCCCTATCATTACATAATGTCCTCTGTTATTATAATATACAGTGCCCCTTATATTACATAATGTCCTCTATTATTATAATATACAGTGCCCCCAATTAATACATAATGTCCTCTGTTATTATAATATACAGTGCCCCCTATCATTACATAATATCCTCTGTTATTATAATATACAGTGCCCCTTATATTACATAATGTCATCTGTTATTATAATATACAGTGCCCCCTATAATTACATAATGTCCTCTCTTATTATAATATACAGTGCCCCTTATATTACATGATGTCCTCTGATATTATAATATACAGTGCCCCCTATCATTATATAATGTCCTCTGTTATTATAATATACAGTGCCCCTTATATTACATAATGTCCTCTGTTATTATAAAATACAGTGCCCCCTATCATTACATAATGTCCTCTGTTATTATAATATACAGTGCCCCTTATATTACATAATGTCCTCTGTTATTATAATATACAGTGCCCCTTATATTACATAATGTCCTCTGTTATTATAATATACAGTGCCCCCTATCATTACATAATGTCCTCTGTTATTATAATATACAGTGCCCCTTATATTACATAATGTCCTCTGTTATTATAATATACAGTGCCCCCTATCATTATATAATGTCCTCTCTTATTATAATATACAGTGCCCCTTATATTACATAATGTCCTCTATTATTATAATATACAGTGCCCCCAATTAATACATAATGTCCTCTGTTATTATAATATACAGTGCCCCCTATCATTACATAATGTCCTCTGTTATTATAATATACAGTGCCCCTTATATTACATAATGTCCTCTATTATTATAATATACAGTGCCCCTTATATTACATAATGTCCTCTGATATTATAATATACAGTGCCCCCTATCATTATATAATGTCCTCTTTTATTATAATATACAGTGCCCCTTATATTACATAATGTCCTCTGTTATTATAATATACAGTGCCCCTTATATTACATAATGTCCTCTGTTATTATAATATACAGTGCCCCTTATATTACATAATGTCCTCTGTTATTATAATATACAGTGCCCCTTATATAACATAATGTCCTCTGTTATTATAATATACAGTGCCACTTATATTACATAATGTCCTCTGTTATTATAATATACAGTGCCCCCTATCATTACATAATGTCCTCTGTTATTATAATATACAGTGCCCCCTATCATTACATAATGTCCTCTGTTATTATAATATACAGTGCCCCTTATATTACATAATGTCCTCTGTTATTATAATATACAGTGCCCCCTATCATTACATAATGTCCTCTGTTATTATAATATACAGTGCCCCCTATCATTACATAATGTCCTCTGTTATTATAATATACAGTGCCCCTTATATTACATAATGTCCTCTGTTATTATAATATACAGTGCCCCTTATATTACATAATGTCCTCTGTTATTATAATATACAGTGTCCCCTATCATTACATAATATCCTCTGTTATTATAATATACAGTGCCCCTTATATTACATAATGTCCTCTGTTATTATAATATACAGAGCCCCCTATCATTACATAATGTCCTCTGTTATTATAATATACAGTGCCCCTTATATTACATAATGTCCTCTGTTATTATAATATACAGTGCCCCCAAACATTACATAATGTCCTCTGTTATTATAATATACAGTGCCTCCTATCATTACATAATGTCCTCTGTTATTATAATATACAGTGCCCCTTATATTACATAATGTCCTCTGTTATTATAATATAAAGTGCCCCTTATATTACATAATGTCCTCTGTTATTATAATATACAGTGCCCCCTATCATTATATAATGTCCTCTTTTATTATAATATACAGTGCCCCTATCAATACATAATGTCCTCTGTTATTATAATATACAGTGCCCCCTATCATTACATAATGTCCTCTGATATTATAATATACAGTGCCCCCTATCATTATATAATGTCCTCTGTTATTATAATATACAGTGCCCCTTATATTACATAATGTCCTCTGTTATTATAATATACAGTGCCCCCTATCATTATATAATGTCCTCTCTTATTATAATATACAGTGTCCCCTATCATTACATAATATCCTCTGTTATTATAATATACAGTGCCCCTTATATTACATAATGTCCTCTGTTATTATAATATACAGTGCCCCTTATATTACATAATGTCCTCTGTTATTATAATATACAGTGCCCCCTATCATTACATAATGTCCTCTGTTATTATAATATACAGTGCCCCTTATATTACATAATGTCCTCTCTTATTATAATATACAGTGCCCCCTATCATTATATAATGTCATCTCTTATTATAATATACAGTGCCCCCTATCATTACATAATGTCCTCTGTTATTATAATATACAGTGCCCCTTATATTACATAATGTCCTCTATTATTATAATATATAGTGCCCCCAATTAATACATAATGTCCTCTGTTATTATAATATACAGTGCCCCCTATCATTACATAATGTCCTCTGTTATTATAATATACAGTGCCCCTTATATTACATAATGTCCTCTGTTATTATAATATACAGTGTCCCCTATAATTATATAATGTCCTCTCTTATTATAATATACAGTGCCCCCTATCATTACATAATGTCCTCTCTTATTATAATATACAGTGCCCCTTATATTACATAATGTCCTCTGTTATTATAATATACAGTGCCCCCTATAATTACATAATGTCCTCTGTTATTATAATATACAGAGCCCCCTATCATTACATAATGTCCTCTGTTATTATAATATACAGTGCCTCTTATATTAAATAATGTCCTCTGTTATTATAATATACAGTGCCCCCAATCATTACATAATGTCCTCTGTTATTATAATATACAGTGCCTCCTATCATTACATAATGTCCTCTGTTATAATAATATACAGTGCCCCTTATATTACATAATGTCCTCTGTTATTATAATATAAAGTGCCCCTTATATTACATAATGTCCTCGGTTATTATAATATACAGTGCCCCCTATCATTATATAATGTCCTCTTTTATTATAATATACAGTGCCCCTATCAATACATAATGTACTCTGTTATTATAATATACAGTGCCCCCTATCATTACATAATGTCCTCTGATATTATAATATACAGTGCCCCCTATCATTATATAATGTCCTCTGTTATTATAATATACAGTGCCCTTTATATTACATAATGTCCTCTGTTATTATAATATACAGTGCCCCTTATATTACATAATGTCTTCTGTTATTATAATATACAGTGCCCCTTATATTACATAATGTCCTCTGTTATTATAATATACAGTGCCCCTTATATTACATAATGTCCTCTGTTATTATAATATACAGTGCCCCTTATATAACATAATGTCATCTGTTATTATAATATACAGTGCCACTTATATTACATAATGTCCTCTGTTATTATAATATACAGTGCCCCCTATCATTACATAATGTCCTCTGTTATCATAATATACAGTGCCCCCTATCATTACATAATGTCCTCTGTTATTATAATATACAGTGCCCCTTATATTACATAATGTCCTCTGTTATTATAATATACAGTGCCCCCTATCATTACATAATGTCCTCTCTTATTATAATATACAGTGCCCCTTATATTACATAATGTCCTCTGATATTATAATATACAGTGCCCCTTATATTACATAATGTCCTCTGTTATTATAATATACAGTGCCCCTTATATTACATAATGTCCTCTGTTATTATAATATACAGTGCCCATTATCATTACATAATGTC
The DNA here is from genome assembly GCF_031893055.1 of Leptodactylus fuscus. Classification (NCBI taxonomy): domain Eukaryota; kingdom Metazoa; phylum Chordata; class Amphibia; order Anura; family Leptodactylidae; genus Leptodactylus; species Leptodactylus fuscus. Next base: position 17,935 of record NW_027440329.1, read on the forward strand.
CTCTGTTATTATAATATACAGTGCCCCATATATTACATAATGTCCTCTGTTATTATAATATACAGTGCCCCATATATTACATAATGTCCTCTGTTATTATAATATACAGTGCCCCTTATATTACATAATGTCCTCTGTTATTATAATATACAGTGCCCCTTATATTACATAATGTCCTCTATTATTATAATATACAGTGCCCCCTATCATTATATAATGTCCTCTCTTATTATAATATACAGTGTCCCCTATCATTACATAATATCCTCTGTTATTATAATATACAGTGCCCCTTATATTACATAATGTCCTCTGTTATTATAATATACAGTGCCCCCTATCATTACATAATGTCCTCTGTTATTATAATATACAGTGCCCCTTATATTACATAATGTCCTCTATTATTATAATATACAGTGCCCCCTATCATTATATAATGTCCTCTCTTATTATAATATACAGTGCCCCCAATCATTACATAATGTCCTCTGTTATTATAATATACAGTGCCCCCTATCATTACATAATGTCCTCTGTTATTATAATATACAGTGCCCCTTATATTACATAATGTCCTCTGTTATTATAATATAAAGTGCCCCTTATGTTACATAATGACCTCTTTTATTATAATATACAGTGCCCCCTATCATTACATAATGTCCTCTGTTATTATAATATACACTGCCCCCTATCATTACATAATGTCCTCTGTTATTATAATATACAGTGCCCCTTATATTACATAATGTCCTCTATTATTATAATATACAGTGCCCCCAATTAATACATAATGTCCTCTGTTATTATAATATACAGTGCCCCCTATCATTACATAATGTCCTCTGTTATTATAATATACAGTGCCCCTTATATTACATAATGTCATCTGTTATTATAATATACAGTGCCCCCTATAATTACATAATGTCCTCTCTTATTATAATATACAGTGCCCCTTATATTACATGATGTCCTCTGATATTATAATATACAGTGCCCCCTATCATTATATAATGTCCTCTCTTATTATAATATACAGTGCCCCTTATATTACATAATGTCCTCTGTTATTATAAAATACAGTGCCCCCTATCATTACATAATGTCCTCTGTTATTATAATATACAGTGCCCCTTATATTACATAATGTCCTCTATTATTATAATATATAGTGCCCCCAATTAATACATAATGTCCTCTGTTATTATAATATACAGTGCCCCCTATCATTACATAATGTCCTCTGTTATTATAATATACAGTGCCCCTTATATTACATAATGTCCTCTGTTATTATAATATACAGTGTCCCCTATAATTATATAATGTCCTCTCTTATTATAATATACAGTGCCCCCTATCATTACATAATGTCCTCTCTTATTATAATATACAGTGCCCCTTATATTACATAATGTCCTCTGTTATTATAATATACAGTGCCCCCTATAATTACATAATGTCCTCTGTTATTATAATATACAGAGCCCCCTATCATTACATAATGTCCTCTGTTATTATAATATACAGTGCCTCTTATATTAAATAATGTCCTCTGTTATTATAATATACAGTGCCCCCAATCATTACATAATGTCCTCTGTTATTATAATATACAGTGCCTCCTATCATTACATAATGTCCTCTGTTATAATAATATACAGTGCCCCTTATATTACATAATGTCCTCTGTTATTATAATATAAAGTGCCCCTTATATTACATAATGTCCTCGGTTATTATAATATACAGTGCCCCCTATCATTATATAATGTCCTCTTTTATTATAATATACAGTGCCCCTATCAATACATAATGTCCTCTGTTATTATAATATACAGTGCCCCCTATCATTACATAATGTCCTCTGATATTATAATATACAGTGCCCCCTATCATTATATAATGTCCTCTGTTATTATAATATACAGTGCCCTTTATATTACATAATGTCCTCTGTTATTATAATATACAGTGCCCCTTATATTACATAATGTCTTCTGTTATTATAATATACAGTGCCCCTTATATTACATAATGTCCTCTGTTATTATAATATACAGTGCCCCTTATATTACATAATGTCCTCTGTTATTATAATATACAGTGCCCCTTATATAACATAATGTCATCTGTTATTATAATATACAGTGCCACTTATATTACATAATGTCCTCTGTTATTATAATATACAGTGCCCCCTATCATTACATAATGTCCTCTGTTATCATAATATACAGTGCCCCCTATCATTACATAATGTCCTCTGTTATTATAATATACAGTGCCCCTTATATTACATAATGTCCTCTGTTATTATAATATACAGTGCCCCCTATCATTACATAATGTCCTCTCTTATTATAATATACAGTGCCCCTTATATTACATAATGTCCTCTGATATTATAATATACAGTGCCCCTTATATTACATAATGTCCTCTGTTATTATAATATACAGTGCCCCTTATATTACATAATGTCCTCTGTTATTATAATATACAGTGCCCATTATCATTACATAATGTCCTCTGTTATTATAATATACAGTGCCCCATATATTACATAATGTCCTCTGTTATTATAATATACAGTGCCCCTTATATTACATAATGTCCTCTGTTATTATAATATACAGTGCCCCTTATATTACATAATGTCCTCTGTTATTATAATATACAGTGCCCCTTATATTACATAATGTCCTCTATTATTATAATATACAGTGCCCCCTATCATTATATAATGTCCTCTCTTATTATAATATACAGTGTCCCCTATCATTACATAATATCCTCTGTTATTATAATATACAGTGCCCCTTATATTACATAATGTCCTCTGTTATTATAATATACAGTGCCCCCTATCATTACATAATGTCCTCTGTTATTATAATATACAGTGCCCCTTATATTACATAATGTCCTCTATTATTATAATATACAGTGCCCCCTATCATTATATAATGTCCTCTCTTATTATAATATACAGTGCCCCCAATCATTACATAATGTCCTCTGTTATTATAATATACAGTGCCCCCTATCATTACATAATGTCCTCTGTTATTATAATATACAGTGCCCCTTATATTACATAATGTCCTCTGTTATTATAATATAAAGTGCCCCTTATGTTACATAATGACCTCTTTTATTATAATATACAGTGCCCCCTATCATTACATAATGTCCTCTGTTATTATAATATACACTGCCCCCTATCATTACATAATGTCCTCTGTTATTATAATATACAGTGCCCCTTATATTACATAATGTCCTCTATTATTATAATATACAGTGCCCCCAATTAATACATAATGTCCTCTGTTATTATAATATACAGTGCCCCCTATCATTACATAATGTCCTCTGTTATTATAATATACAGTGCCCCTTATATTACATAATGTCATCTGTTATTATAATATACAGTGCCCCCTATAATTATATAATGTCCTCTCTTATTATAATATACAGTGCCCCTTATATTACATAATGTCCTCTGTTATTATAAAATACAGTGCCCCCTATCATTACATAATGTCCTCTGTTATTATAATATACAGTGCCCCTTATATTACATAATGTCCTCTGTTATTATAATATACAGTGCCCCTTATATTACATAATGTCCTCTGTTATTATAATATACAGTGCCCCCTATCATTACATAATGTCCTCTGTTATTATAATATACAGTGCCCCTTATATTACATAATGTCCTCTGTTATTATAATATACAGTGCCCCCTATCATTATATAATGTCCTCTCTTATTATAATATACAGTGCCCCTTATATTACATAATGTCCTCTATTATTATAATATACAGTGCCCCCAATTAATACATAATGTCCTCTGTTATTATAATATACAGTGCCCCCTATCATTACATAATGTCCTCTGTTATTATAATATACAGTGCCCCTTATATTACATAATGTCCTCTATTATTATAATATACAGTGCCCCTTATATTACATAATGTCCTCTGATATTATAATATACAGTGCCCCCTATCATTATATAATGTCCTCTGTTATTATAATATACAGTGCCCCTTATATTACATAATGTCCTCTGTTATTATAATATACAGTGCCCCTTATATTACATAATGTCCTCTGTTATTATAATATACAGTGCCCCTTATATTACATAATGTCCTCTGTTATTATAATATACAGTGCCCCTTATATAACATAATGTCTTCTGTTATTATAATATACAGTGCCCCTTATATTACATAATGTCCTCTGTTATTATAATATACAGTGCCCCTTATATTACATAATGTCCTCTGTTATTATAATATACAGTGCCACTTATATTACATAATGTCCTCTGTTATTATAATATACAGTGCCCCCTATCATTACATAATGTCCTCTGTTATTATAATATACAGTGCCCCCTATCATTACATAATGTCCTCTGTTATTATAATATACAGTGCCCCTTATATTACATAATGTCCTCTGTTATTATAATATACAGTGCCCCCTATCATTACATAATGTCCTCTCTTATTATAATATACAGTGCCCCTTATATTACATAATGTCCTCTGATATTATAATATACAGTGCCCCTTATATTACATAATGTCCTCTGTTATTATAATATACAGTGCCCCTTATATTACATAATGTCCTCTGTTATTATAATATACAGTGCCCATTATCATTACATAATGTCCTCTGTTATTATAATGTACAGTGCCCCTTATATTACATAATGTCCTCTGTTATTATAATATACAGTGCCCCTTATATTACATAATGTCCTCTGTTATTATAATATACAGTGCCCCTTATATTACATAATGTCCTCTGTTATTATAATATACAGTGCCCCTTATATTACATAATGTCCTCTATTATTATAATATACAGTGCCCCCTATCATTATATAATGTCCTCTCTTATTATAATATACAGTGTCCCCTATCATTACATAATATCCTCTGTTATTATAATATACAGTGCCCCTTATATTACATAATGTCCTCTGTTATTATAATATACAGTGCCCCCTATCATTACATAATGTCCTCTGTTATTATAATATACAGTGCCCCTTATATTACATAATGTCCTCTATTATTATAATATACAGTGCCCCCTATCATTATATAATGTCCTCTCTTATTATAATATACAGTGCCCCCAATCATTACATAATGTCCTCTGTTATTATAATATACAGTGCCCCCTATCATTACATAATGTCCTCTGTTATTATAATATACAGTGCCCCTTATATTACATAATGTCCTCTGTTAATATAATATAAAGTGCCCCTTATGTTACATAATGACCTCTGTTATTATAATATACAGTGCCCCCTATCATTACATAATGTCCTCTGTTATTATAATATACACTGCCCCCTATCATTACATAATGTCCTCTGTTATTATAATATACAGTGCCCCTTATATTACATAATGTCCTCTATTATTATAATATACAGTGCCCCCAATTAATACATAATGTCCTCTGTTATTATAATATACAGTGCCCCCTATCATTACATAATATCCTCTGTTATTATAATATACAGTGCCCCTTATATTACATAATGTCATCTGTTATTATAATATACAGTGCCCCCTATAATTACATAATGTCCTCTCTTATTATAATATACAGTGCCCCTTATATTACATGATGTCCTCTGATATTATAATATACAGTGCCCCCTATCATTATATAATGTCCTCTGTTATTATAATATACAGTGCCCCTTATATTACATAATGTCCTCTGTTATTATAAAATACAGTGCCCCCTATCATTACATAATGTCCTCTGTTATTATAATATACAGTGCCCCTTATATTACATAATGTCCTCTGTTATTATAATATACAGTGCCCCTTATATTACATAATGTCCTCTGTTATTATAATATACAGTGCCCCCTATCATTACATAATGTCCTCTGTTATTATAATATACAGTGCCCCTTATATTACATAATGTCCTCTGTTATTATAATATACAGTGCCCCCTATCATTATATAATGTCCTCTCTTATTATAATATACAGTGCCCCTTATATTACATAATGTCCTCTATTATTATAATATACAGTGCCCCCAATTAATACATAATGTCCTCTGTTATTATAATATACAGTGCCCCCTATCATTACATAATGTCCTCTGTTATTATAATATACAGTGCCCCTTATATTACATAATGTCCTCTATTATTATAATATACAGTGCCCCTTATATTACATAATGTCCTCTGATATTATAATATACAGTGCCCCCTATCATTATATAATGTCCTCTTTTATTATAATATACAGTGCCCCTTATATTACATAATGTCCTCTGTTATTATAATATACAGTGCCCCTTATATTACATAATGTCCTCTGTTATTATAATATACAGTGCCCCTTATATTACATAATGTCCTCTGTTATTATAATATACAGTGCCCCTTATATAACATAATGTCCTCTGTTATTATAATATACAGTGCCACTTATATTACATAATGTCCTCTGTTATTATAATATACAGTGCCCCCTATCATTACATAATGTCCTCTGTTATTATAATATACAGTGCCCCCTATCATTACATAATGTCCTCTGTTATTATAATATACAGTGCCCCTTATATTACATAATGTCCTCTGTTATTATAATATACAGTGCCCCCTATCATTACATAATGTCCTCTGTTATTATAATATACAGTGCCCCCTATCATTACATAATGTCCTCTGTTATTATAATATACAGTGCCCCTTATATTACATAATGTCCTCTGTTATTATAATATACAGTGCCCCTTATATTACATAATGTCCTCTGTTATTATAATATACAGTGTCCCCTATCATTACATAATATCCTCTGTTATTATAATATACAGTGCCCCTTATATTACATAATGTCCTCTGTTATTATAATATACAGAGCCCCCTATCATTACATAATGTCCTCTGTTATTATAATATACAGTGCCCCTTATATTACATAATGTCCTCTGTTATTATAATATACAGTGCCCCCAAACATTACATAATGTCCTCTGTTATTATAATATACAGTGCCTCCTATCATTACATAATGTCCTCTGTTATTATAATATACAGTGCCCCTTATATTACATAATGTCCTCTGTTATTATAATATAAAGTGCCCCTTATATTACATAATGTCCTCTGTTATTATAATATACAGTGCCCCCTATCATTATATAATGTCCTCTTTTATTATAATATACAGTGCCCCTATCAATACATAATGTCCTCTGTTATTATAATATACAGTGCCCCCTATCATTACATAATGCTTCTGATATTATAATATACAGTGCCCCCTATCATTATATAATGTCCTCTGTTATTATAATATACAGTGCCCTTTATATTACATAATGTCCTCTGTTATTATAATATACAGTGCCCCTTATATTACATAATGTCTTCTGTTATTATAATATACAGTGCCCCTTATATTACATAATGTCCTCTGCTATTATAATATACAGTGCCCCTTATATTACATAATGTCCTCTGTTATTATAATATACAGTGCCCCTTATATAACATAATGTCCTCTGTTATTATAATATACAGTGCCATTTATATTACATAATGTCCTCTGTTATTATAATATACAGTGCCCCCTATCATTACATAATGTCCTCTGTTATTATAATATACAGTGCCCCCTATCATTACATAATGTTCTCTGTTATTATAATATACAGTGCCCCTTATATTACATAATGTCCTCTGTTATTATAATATACAGTGCCCCCTATCATTACATAATGAACTCTGTTATTATAATAAACAGTGCCCCTTATATTACATAATGTCTTCTGTTATTAAAATATACAGTGCCCCCTATCATTACATAATGTCCTCTGATATTATAATATACAGTGCCCCCTATCATTATATAATGTCCTCTGTTATTATAATATACAGTGCCCTTTATATTACATAATGTCCTCTGTTATTATAATATACAGTGCCCCTTATATTACATAATGTCTTCTGTTATTATAATATACAGTGTCCCCTATCATTACATAATATCCTCTGTTATTATAATATACAGTGCCCCTTATATTACATAATGTCCTCTGTTATTATAATATACAGTGCCCCCTATCATTACATAATGTCCTCTGTTATTATAATATACAGTGCCCCTTATATTACATAATGTCCTCTATTATTATAATATACAGTGCCCCCTATCATTATATAATGTCCTCTCTTATTATAATATACAGTGCCCCCAATCATTACATAATGTCCTCTGTTATTATAATATACAGTGCCCCCTATCATTACATAATGTCCTCTGTTATTATAATATACAGTGCCCCTTATATTACATAATGTCCTCTGTTATTATAATATAAAGTGCCCCTTATATTACATAATGTCCTCTGTTATTAAAATATACAGTGCCCCCTATCATTATATAATGTCCTCTTTTATTATAATATACAGTGCCCCTATCAATACATAATGTCCTCTGTTATTATAATATACAGTGCCCCCTATCATTACATAATGTCCTCTGATATTATAATATACAGTGCCCCCTATCATTATATAATGTCCTCTGTTATTATAATATACAGTGCCCCTTATATTTCATAATGTCCTCTGTTATTATAATATACAGTGCCCCCTATCATTATATAATGTCCTCTGTTATTATAATATACAGTGCCCCTTATATTTCATAATGTCCTCTGTTATTATAATATACAGTGCCCCCTATCATTACATAATGTCCTCTGTTATTATAATATACAGTGCCCCTTATATTACATAATGTCCTCTGTTATTATAATATACAGTGCCCCCTATTATTATATAATGTCCTCTCTTATTATAATATACAGTGTCCCCTATCATTACATAATATCCTCTGTTATTATAATATACAGTGCCCCTTATATTACATAATGTCCTCTGTTATTATAATATACAGTGCCCACTATCATTACATAATGTGCTCTGTTATTATAATATACAGTGCCCCCAATCATTACATAATGTCCTCTATTATTATAATATACAGTGCCCCCTATCATTATATAATGTCCTCTCTTATTATAATATACAGTGCCCCCAATCATTACATAATGTCCTCTGTTATTATAATATACAGTGCCCCTTATATTACATAATGTCCTCTGTTATTATAATATAAAGTGCCCCTTATATTACATAATGTCCTCTGTTATTATAATATACAGTGCCCCCTATCATTACATAATGTCCTCTGTTATTATAATATACAGTGCCCCTTATATTACATAATGTCCTCTGTTATTATAATATACAGTGCCCCCTATCATTATATAATGTCCTCTCTTATTATAATATACAGTGCCCCCTATCATTACATAATGTCCTCTGTTATTATAATATACAGTGCCCCTTATATTACATAATGTCCTCTTTTATTATAATATACAGTGCCCCCAATTAATACATAATGTCCTCTGTTATTATAATATACAGTGCCCCCTATCATTACATAATGTCCTCTGTTATTATAATATACAGTACCCCTTATATTACATAATGTCCTCTGTTATTATAATATACAGTGCCCCCTATAATTATATAATGTCCTCTCTTATTATAATATACAGTGTCCCCTATGATTACATAATGTCCTCTCTTATTATAATATACAGTGCCCCTTATATTACATAATGTCCTCTGTTATTATAATATACAGTGCCCCCTATCATTACATAATGTCCTCTGTTATTATAATATACAGTGCCCCTTATATTACATAATGTCCTCTATTATTATAATATACAGTGCCCCCTATCATTATATAATGTCCTCTCTTATTATAATATACAGTGCCCCCAATCATTACATAATGTCCTCTGTTATTATAATATACAGTGCCCCCTATCATTACATAATGTCCTCTGTTATTATAATATACAGTGCCCCTTATATTACATAATGTCCTCTGTTATTATAATATAAAGTGCCCCCTATCATTACATAATGTCCTCTGTTATTATAATATACAGTGCCTTTTATATTACATAATGTCCTCTGTTATTATAATATACAGTGCCCCCTATCATTATATAATGTCCTCTCTTATTATAATATACAGTGCCCCTTATATTACATAATGTCCTCTATTATTATAATATACAGTGCCCCCAATTAATACATAATGTCCTCTGTTATTATAATATACAGTGCCCCCTATCATTACATAATGTCCTCTGTTATTATAATATACAGTGCCCCTTATATTACATAATGTCCTCTATTATTATAATATACAGTGCCCCTTATATTACATAATGTCCTCTGATATTATAATATACAGTGCCCCCTATCATTATATAATGTCCTCTGTTATTATAATATACAGTGCCCCTTATATTACATAATGTCCTCTGTTATTATAATATACAGTGCCCCTTATATTACATAATGTCCTCTGTTATTATAATATACAGTGCCCCTTATATTACATAATGTCCTCTGTTATTATAATATACAGTGCCCCTTATATAACATAATGTCTTCTGTTATTATAATATACAGTGCCCCTTATATTACATAATGTCCTCTGTTATTATAATATACAGTGCCCCTTATATTACATAATGTCCTCTGTTATTATAATATACAGTGCCACTTATATTACATAATGTCCTCTGTTATTATAATATACAGTGCCCCCTATCATTACATAATGTCCTCTGTTATTATAATATACAGTGCCCCCTATCATTACATAATGTCCTCTGTTATTATAATATACAGTGCCCCTTATATTACATAATGTCCTCTGTTATTATAATATACAGTGCCCCCTATCATTACATAATGTCCTCTCTTATTATAATATACAGTGCCCCTTATATTACATAATGTCCTCTGATATTATAATATACAGTGCCCCTTATATTACATAATGTCCTCTGTTATTATAATATACAGTGCCCCTTATATTACATAATGTCCTCTGTTATTATAATATACAGTGCCCATTATCATTACATAATGTCCTCTGTTATTATAATGTACAGTGCCCCTTATATTACATAATGTCCTCTGTTATTATAATATACAGTGCCCCTTATATTACATAATGTCCTCTGTTATTATAATATACAGTGCCCCTTATATTACATAATGTCCTCTGTTATTATAATATACAGTGCCCCTTATATTACATAATGTCCTCTATTATTATAATATACAGTGCCCCCTATCATTATATAATGTCCTCTCTTATTATAATATACAGTGTCCCCTATCATTACATAATATCCTCTGTTATTATAATATACAGTGCCCCTTATATTACATAATGTCCTCTGTTATTATAATATACAGTGCCCCCTATCATTACATAATGTCCTCTGTTATTATTATATACAGTGCCCCTTATATTACATAATGTCCTCTATTATTATAATATACAGTGCCCCCTATCATTATATAATGTCCTCTCTTATTATAATATACAGTGCCCCCAATCATTACATAATGTCCTCTGTTATTATAATATACAGTGCCCCCTATCATTACATAATGTCCTCTGTTATTATAATATACAGTGCCCCTTATATTACATAATGTCCTATGTTAATATAATATAAAGTGCCCCTTATGTTACATAATGACCTCTGTTATTATAATATACAGTGCCCCCTATCATTACATAATGTCCTCTGTTATTATAATATACACTGCCCCCTATCATTACATAATGTCCTCTGTTATTATAATATACAGTGCCCCTTATATTACATAATGTCCTCTATTATTATAATATACAGTGCCCCCAATTAATACATAATGTCCTCTGTTATTATAATATACAGTGCCCCCTATCATTACATAATATCCTCTGTTATTATAATATACAGTGCCCCTTATATTACATAATGTCATCTGTTATTATAATATACAGTGCCCCCTATAATTACATAATGTCCTCTCTTATTATAATATACAGTGCCCCTTATATTACATGATGTCCTCTGATATTATAATATACAGTGCCCCCTATCATTATATAATGTCCTCTGTTATTATAATATACAGTGCCCCTTATATTACATAATGTCCTCTGTTATTATAAAATACAGTGCCCCCTATCATTACATAATGTCCTCTGTTATTATAGTATACAGTGCCCCTTATATTACATAATGTCCTCTGTTATTATAATATACAGTGCCCCTTATATTACATAATGTCCTCTGTTATTATAATATACAGTGCCCCCTATCATTACATAATGTCCTCTGTTATTATAATATACAGTGCCCCTTATATTACATAATGTCCTCTGTTATTATAATATACAGTGCCCCCTATCATTATATAATGTCCTCTCTTATTATAATATACAGTGCCCCTTATATTACATAATGTCCTCTATTATTATAATATACAGTGCCCCCAATTAATACATAATGTCCTCTGTTATTATAATATACAGTGCCCCTATCATTACATAATGTCCTCTGTTATTATAATATACAGTGCCCCTTATATTACATAATGTCCTCTATTATTATAATATACAGTGCCCCTTATATTACATAATGTCCTCTGATATTATAATATACAGTGCCCCCTATCATTATATAATGTCCTCTGTTATTATAATATACAGTGCCCCTTATATTACATAATGTCCTCTGTTATTATAATATACAGTGCCCCTTATATTACATAATGTCCTCTGTTATTATAATATACAGTGCCCCTTATATTACATAATGTCCTCTGTTATTATAATATACAGTGCCCCTTATATAACATAATGTCCTCTGTTATTATAATATACAGTGCCACTTATATTACATAATGTCCTCTTTTATTATAATATACAGTGCCCCCTATCATTACATAATGTCCTCTGTTATTATAATATACAGTGCCCCCTATCATTACATAATGTCCTCTGTTATTATAATATACAGTGCCCCTTATATTACATAATGTCCTCTGTTATTATAATATACAGTGCCCCCTATTATTACATAATGTCCTCTGTTATTATAATATACAGTGCCCCTTATATTACATAATGTCCTCTGTTATTATAATATACAGTGCCCCTTATATTACATAATGTCCTCTGTTATTATAATATACAGTGTCCCCTATCATTACATAATATCCTCTGTTATTATAATATACAGTGCCCCTTATATTACATAATGTCCTCTGTTATTATAATATACAGAGCCCCCTATCATTACATAATGTCCTCTGTTATTATAATATACAGTGCCCCTTATATTACATAATGTCCTCTGTTATTATAATATACAGTGCCCCCTATCATTACATAATGTCCTCTGTTATTATAATATACAGTGCCCCTTATATTACATAATGTCCTCTGTTATTATAATATACAGTGCCCCTTATATTACATAATGTCCTCTGTTATTATAATATACAGTGTCCCCTATCATTACATAATATCCTCTGTTATTATAATATACAGTGCCCCTTATATTACATAATGTCCTCTGTTATTATAATATACAGAGCCCCCTATCATTACATAATGTCCTCTGTTATTATAATATACAGTGCCCCTTATATTACATAATGTCCTCTGTTATTATAATATACAGTGCCCCCAAACATTACATAATGTCCTCTGTTATTATAATATACAGTGCCTCCTATCATTACATAATGCCCTCTGTTATTATAATATACAGTGCCCCTTATATTACATAATGTCCTCTGTTATTATAATATAAAGTGCCCCTTATATTACATAATGTCCTCTGTTATTATAATATACAGTGCCCCCTATCATTATATAATGTCCTCTTTTATTATAATATACAGTGCCCCTATCAATACATAATGTCCTCTGTTATTATAATATACAGTGCCCCCTATCATTACATAATGCTTCTGATATTATAATATACAGTGCCCCCTATCATTATATAATGTCCTCTGTTATTATAATATACAGTGCCCTTTATATTACATAATGTCCTCTGTTATTATAATATACAGTGCCCCTTATATTACATAATGTCTTCTGTTATTATAATATACAGTGCCCCTTATATTACATAATGTCCTCTGCTATTATAATATACAGTGCCCCTTATATTACATAATGTCCTCTGTTATTATAATATACAGTGCCCCTTATATAACATAATGTCCTCTGTTATTATAATATACAGTGCCATTTATATTACATAATGTCCTCTGTTATTATAATATACAGTGCCCCCTATCATTACATAATGTCCTCTGTTATTATAATATACAGTGCCCCCTATCATTACATAATGTCCTCTGTTATTATAATATACAGTGCCCCTTATATTACATAATGTCCTCTGTTATTATAATATACAGTGCCCCCTATCATTACATAATGAACTCTGTTATTATAATAAACAGTGCCCCTTATATTACATAATGTCTTCTGTTATTAAAATATACAGTGCCCCCTATCATTACATAATGTCCTCTGATATTATAATATACAGTGCCCCCTATCATTATATAATGTCCTCTGTTATTATAATATACAGTGCCCTTTATATTACATAATGTCCTCTGTTATTATAATATACAGTGCCCCTTATATTACATAATGTCTTCTGTTATTATAATATACAGTGTCCCCTATCATTACATAATATCCTCTGTTATTATAATATACAGTGCCCCTTATATTACATAATGTCCTCTGTTATTATAATATACAGTGCCCCCTATCATTACATAATGTCCTCTGTTATTATAATATACAGTGCCCCTTATATTACATAATGTCCTCTATTATTATAATATACAGTGCCCCCTATCATTATATAATGTCCTCTCTTATTATAATATACAGTGCCCCCAATCATTACATAATGTCATCTGTTATTATAATATACAGTGCCCCTTATATTACATGATGTCCTCTGATATTATAATATACAGTGCCCCCTATCATTATATAATGTCCTCTGTTATTATAATATACAGTGCCCCTTATATTACATAATGTCCTCTGTTATTATAATATACAGTGCCCCCTATCATTACATAATGTCCTCTGTTATTATAATATACAGTGCCCCTTATATTACATAATGTCCTCTGTTATTTTAATATACAGTGCCCCTTATATTACATAATGTCCTCTGTTATTATAATATACAGTGCCCCCTATCATTACATAATGTCCTCTGTTATTATAATATACAGTGCCCCTTATATTACATAATGTCCTCTGTTATTATAATATACAGTGCCCCCAATTAATACATAATGTCCTCTGATATTATAATATACAGTGCCCCCTATCATTATATAATGTCCTCTGTTATTATAATATACAGTGCCCCTTATATTACATAATGTCCTCTGTTATTATAATATACAGTGCCCCAAATATTACATAATGTCCTCTGTTATTATAATATACAGTGCCCACTATCATTACATAATGTCCTCTGTTATTATAATATACAGTGCCCCTTATAATACATAATTTCCTCTGTAATTATAATATACAGTGCCCCCTATCAATATATAATGTCCTCTCTTATTATAATATACAGTGCCCCTATCAATACATAATGTCCTTTGTTATTATAATATACAGTGCCCCCTATCATTACATAATGTCCTTTGTTATTATAATATACAGTGCCCCTTATATTACATAATTTCCTCTGTTATTATAATATACAGTGCCCCCTATCATTATATAATGTCCTCTTTTATTATAATATACAGTGCCCCTATCAATACATAATGTCCTCTGTTATTATAATATACAGTGCCCTATATATTACATAATGTCCTCTGTTATTATAATATACAGTGCCCCTTATATTACATAATGTCTTCTGTTATTATAATATACAGTGCCCCTTATATTACATAATGTCCTCTGTTATTATAATATGCAGTGCCCCTTATATTACATAATGTCCTCTGTTATTATAATATACAGTGCCCCTTATATAACATAATGTCCTCTGTTATTATAATATACAGTGCCACTTATATTACATAATGTCCTCTGTTATTATAATATACAGTGCCCCCTATCATTACATAATGTCCTCTGTTATTATAATATACAGTGCCCCCTATCATTACATAATGTCCTCTGTTATTATAATATACAGTGCCCCCTATCATTACATAATGTCATCTGTTATTATAATATACAGTGCCCCTTATATTACATAATGTCCTCTGTTATTATAATATACAGTGCCCCCTATCATTACATAATGTCCTCTGTTATTATAATATACAGTGCCCCCTATCATTACATAATGTCCTCTGTTATTATAATATACAGTGCCCCTTATATTACATAATGTCCTCTGTTATTATAATATACAGTGCCCTTTATATTACATAATGTCCTCTGTTATTATAATATACAGTGCCCCTTATATTACATAATGTCCTCTGTTATTATAATATACAGTGCCCCCTATCATTACATAATGTCCTCTGTTATTATAATATAGGGTGCCCCTTATATTACATAATGTCCTCTGTTATTATAATATACAGTGCCCCCTATCATTATATAATGTCCTCTGTTATTATAATATACAGTGTCCCCTATCATTACATAATATCCTCTGTTATTATAATATACAGTGCCCCCTATCATGACATAATGTCCTCTGTTATTATAATATACAGTGCCCCTTATATTACATAATGTCCTCTATTATTATAATATACAGTGCCCCCTATCATTATATAATGTCCTCTGTTATTATAATATAAAGTGCCCCTTATATTACATAATGTCCTCTGTTATTATAATATACAGTGCCCCCTATCATTACATAATGTCCTCTGTTATTATAATATACAGTGCCCCTTATATTACATAATGTCCTCTATTATTATAATATACAGTGCCCCCTATCATTATATAATGTCCTCTCTTATTATAATATACAGTGCCCCCCATTATTACATAATGTCCTCTGTTATTATAATATACAGTGCCCCCTATCATTACATAATGTCATCTGTTATTATAATATACAGTGCCCCTTATATTACATAATGTCCTCTGTTATTATAATATACAGTGCCCCTATCAATACATAATGTCCTCTGTTATTATAATATACAGTGCCCCCTATCATAACATAATGTCCTCTGATATTATAATATACAGTGCCCCCTATCATTATATAATGTCCTCTCTTATTATAATATACAGTGCCCCCTATCATTACATAATGTCCTCTGTTATTATAATATACAGTGCCCCTTATATTACATAATGTCTTCTGTTATTATAATATACAGTGCCCCCTATCATTATATAATGTCCTCTGTTAATATAATATACAGTGCCCTTTATATTACATAATGTCCTCTGTTATTATAATATACAGTGCCCCTTATATTACATAATGTCATCTGTTATTATAATATACAGTGCCCCCTATCATTACATAATGTCCTCTGTTATTATAATATACAGTGCCCCTTATATTACATAATGTCCTCTGTTATTATAATATACAGTGCCCCCTATCATTATATAATGTCCTCTCTTATTATAATATACAGTGTCCCCTATCATTACATAATATCCTCTGTTATTATAATATACAGTGCCCCTTATATTACATAATGTCCTCTGTTATTATAATATACAGTGCCCCTTATATTACATAATGTCCTCTGTTATTATAATATACAGTGCCCCTTATATTACATAATGTCCTCTGTTATTATAATATACAGTGCCCCTTATATTACATAATGTCCTCTGTTATTATAATATACAGTGTCCCTTATATTACATAATGTCCTCTGTTATTATAATATACAGTGCCCCCTATCATTATATAATGTCCTCTCTTATTATAATATACAGTGTCCCCTATCATTACATAATATCCTCTGTTATTATAATATACAGTGCCCCTTATATTACATAATGTCCTCTGTTATTATAATATACAGTGCCCACTATCATTACATAATGTCCTCTGTTATTATAATATACAGTGCCCCCAATCATTACATAATGTCCTCTATTATTATAATATACAGTGCCCCCTATCATTATATAATGTCCTCTCTTATTATAATATACAGTGCCCCCAATCATTACATAATGTCCTCTGTTATTATAATATACAGTGCCCCCTATCATTACATAATGTCCTCTGTTATTATAATATACAGTGCCCCTTATATTACATAATGTCCTCTGTTATTATAATATAAAGAGCCCCTTATATTACATAATGTCCTCTGTTATTATAATATACAGTGCCCCCTATCATTACATAATGTCCTCTGTTATTATAATATACAGTGCCCCTTATATTACATAATGTCCTCTGTTATTATAATATACAGTGCCCCCTATCATTATATAATGTCCTCTCTTATTATAATATACAGTGCCCCCTATCATTACATAATGTCCTCTGTTATTATAATATACAGTGCCCCTTATATTACATAATGTCCTCTTTTATTATAATATACAGTGCCCTCAATTAATACATAATGTCCTCTGTTATTATAATATACAGTGCCCCCTATCATTACATAATGTCCTCTGTTATTATAGTATACAGTGCCCCTTATATTACATAATGTCCTCTGTTATTATAATATACAGTGCCCCCTATAATTATATAATGTCCTCTCTTATTATAATATACAGTGTCCCCTATCATTACATAATGTCCTCTCTTATTATAATATACAGTGCCCCTTATATTACATAATGTCCTCTGTTATTATAATATACAGTGCCCCCTATCATTACATAATGTCCTCTGTTATTATAATATACAGTGCCCCTTATATTACATAATGTCCTCTATTATTATAATATACAGTGCCCCCTATCATTATATAATGTCCTCTCTTATTATAATATACAGTGCCCCCAATCATTACATAATGTCCTCTGTTATTATAATATACAGTGCCCCCTATCATTACATAATGTCCTCTGTTATTATAATATACAGTGCCCCTTATATTACATAATGTCCTCTGTTATTATAATATAAAGTGCCCCCTATCATTACATAATGTCCTCTGTTATTATAATATACAGTGCCCCTTATATTACATAATGTCCTCTCTTATTATAATATACAGTGCCCCCTATAATTATATAATGTCCTCTCTTATTATAATATACAGTGCCCCCTATCATTACATAATGTCCTTTCTTATTATAATATACAGTGCCCTTATATTACATAATGTCCTCTGTTATTATAATATACAGTGCCCCTTATATTACATGATGTCCTCTGATATTATAATATACAGTGCCCCCTATCATTATATAATGTCCTCTGTTATTATAATATACAGTGCCCCTTATATTACATAATGTCCTCTGTTATTATAATATACAGTGCCTCCTATCATTACATAATGTCCTCTGTTATTATAATATACAGTGTCCCTTATATTACATAATGTCCTCTGTTATTTTAATATACAGTGCCCCTTATATTACATAATGTCCTCTGTTATTATAATATACAGTGCCCCCTATCATTACATAATGTCCTCTGTTATTATAATATACAGTGCCCCTTATATTACATAATGTCCTCTGTTATTATAATATACAGTGCCCCTTATATTACATAATGTCCTCTGATATTATAATATACAGTGCCCCCTATCATTATATAATGTCCTCTGTTATTATAATATACAGTGCCCCTTATATTACATAATGTCCTCTGTTATTATAATATACAGTGCCCCATATATTACATAATGTCCTCTGTTATTATGATATACAGTGCCCCATATATTACATAATGTCCTCTGTTATTATAATATACAGTGCCCACTATCATTACATAATGTCCTCTGTTATTATAATATACAGTGCCCCTTATAATACATAATTTCCTCTGTAATTATAATATACAGTGCCCCCTATCAATATATAATGTCCTCTCTTATTATAATATACAGTGCCCCTATCAATACATAATGTCCTTTGTTATTATAATATACAGTGCCCCCTATCATTACATAATGTCCTTTGTTATTATAATATACAGTGCCCATTATATTACATAATTTCCTCTGTTATTATAATATACAGTGCCCCCTATCATTATATAATGTCCTCTTTTATTATAATATACAGTGCCCCTATCAATACATAATGTCCTCTGTTATTATAATATACAGTGTCCCCTATCATTACATAATGTCCTCTGTTATTATAATATACAGTGCCCCTTATATTACATAATGTCCTCTGTTATTATAATATACAGTGCCCCTTATATTACATAATGTCCTCTGTTATTTTAATATACAGTGCCCCCTATCATTATATAATGTCCTCTCTTATTATAATATACAGTGTCCCCTATCATTACATAATATCCTCTGTTATTATAATATACAGTGCCCCCTATCATTACATAATGTCCTCTGTTATTATAATATACAGTGCCCCTTATATTACATAATGTCCTCTATTATTATAATATACAGTGCCCCCTATCATTATATAATGTCCTCTGTTATTATAATATACAGTGCCCTATATATTACATAATGTCCTCTGTTATTATAATATACAGTGCCCCTTATATTACATAATGTCTTCTGTTATTATAATATACAGTGCCCCTTATATTACATAATGTCCTCTGTTATTATAATATGCAGTGCCCCTTATATTACATAATGTCCTCTGTTATTATAATATACAGTGCCCCTTATATAACATAATGTCCTCTGTTATTATAATATACAGTGCCACTTATATTACATAATGTCCTCTGTTATTATAATATACAGTGCCCCCTATCATTACATAATGTCCTCTGTTATTATAATATACAGTGCCCCCTATCATTACATAATGTCCTCTGTTATTATAATATACAGTGCCCCCTATCATTACATAATGTCCTCTGTTATTATAATATACAGTGCCCCTTATATTACATAATGTCCTCTGTTAATATAATATACAGTGCCCCCTATCATTACATAATGTCCTCTGTTATTATAATATACAGTGCCCCCTATCATTACATAATGTCCTCTGTTATTATAATATACAGTGCCCCTTATATTACATAATGTCCTCTGTTATTATAATATACAGTGCCCCCTATCATTATATAATGTCCTCTGTTATTATAATATACAGTGTCCCCTAACATTACATAATGTCCTCTGTTATTATAATATACAGTGTCCCCTATCATTACATAATATCCTCTGTTATTATAATATACAGTGCCCCCTATCATTACATAATGTCCTCTGTTATTATAATATACAGTGCCCCTTATATTACATAATGTCCTCTGTTATTATAATATACAGTGCCCCCTATCATTATATAATGTCCTCTCTTATTATAATATACAGTGCCCCCCATCATTACATAATGTCCTCTGTTATTATAATATACAGTGCCCCTTATATTACATAATGTCCTCTATTAATATAATATACAGTGCCCCCTATCATTACATAATGTCCTCTGTTATTATAATATACAGTGCCCCTTATATTACATAATGTCCTCTATTATTATAATATACAGTGCCCCCTATCATTATATAATGTCCTCTCTTATTATAATATACAGTGCCCCCAATTATTACATAATGTCCTCTGTTATTATAATATACAGTGCCCCCTATCATTACATAATGTCATCTGTTATTATAATATACAGTGCCCCTTATATTACATAATGTCCTCTGTTATTATAATATACAGTGCCCCTATCAATACATAATGTCCTCTGTTATTATAATATACAGTGCCCCCTATCATAACATAATGTCCTCTGATATTATAATATACAGTGCCCCCTATCATTATATAATGTCCTCTCTTATTATAATATACAGTGCCCCCTATCATTACATAATGTCCTCTGTTATTATAATATACAGTGCCCCTTATATTACATAATGTCTTCTGTTATTATAATATACAGTGCCCCCTATCATTATATAATGTCCTCTGTTAATATAATATACAGTGCCCTTTATATTACATAATGTCCTCTGTTATTATAATATACAGTGCCCCTTATATTACATAATGTCCTCTGTTATTATAATATACAGTGCCCCCTATCATTACATAATGTCCTCTGTTATTATAATATACAGTGCCCCTTAGGTAGGGTTCACACGGAGTTACGTGCCGCGAGATTTGGCACGTAGACGCCGCGTGACCCTTTGCGTGCCGTACACGCTCCCATTCATTTCAATGGGAGCGGGGAGCGTATGCGCCGCGCTAGTTTGCGGCCGTGAATAAATGCACGGCCGCAAACTAGCGCGGCGCATACGCTCCCCGCTCCCATTGAAATGAATGGGAGCGTGTACGGCACGCAAAGGGTCACGCGGCGTCTACGTGCCAAATCTCGCGGCCCGTAACTCCGTGTGAACCCGGCCTTATATTACATAATGTCCTCTGTTATTATAATATACAGTGCCCCCTATCATTACATAATGTCCTCTGTTATTATAATATAGGGTGCCCCTTATATTACATAATGTCCTCTGTTATTATAATATACAGTGCCCCCTATCATTATATAATGTCCTCTGTTATTATAATATACAGTGTCCACTAACATTACATAATGTCCTCTGTTATTATAATATACAGTGTCCCTTATCATTACATAATATCCTCTGTTATTATAATATACAGTGCCCCCTATCATTACATAATGTCCTCTGTTATTATAATATACAGTGCCCCTTATATTACATAATGTCCTCTGTTATTATAATATACAGTGCCCCCTATCATTATATAATGTCCTCTCTTATTATAATATACAGTGCCCCCCATCATTACATAATGTCCTCTGTTATTATAATATACAGTGCCCCTTATATTACATAATGTCCTCTATTAATATAATATACAGTGCCCCCTATCATTACATAATGTCCTCTGTTATTATAATATACAGTGCCCCTTATATTACATAATGTCCTCTATTATTATAATATACAGTGCCCCCTATCATTATATAATGTCCTCTCTTATTATAATATACAGTGCCCCCTTATATTACATAATGTCCTCTGTTATTATAATATACAGTGCCCCTATCAATACATAATGTCCTCTGTTATTATAATATACAGTGCCCCCTATCATAACATAATGTCCTCTGATATTATAATATACAGTGCCCCCTATCATTATATAATGTCCTCTCTTATTATAATATACAGTGCCCCCTATCATTACATAATGTCCTCTGTTATTATAATATACAGTGCCCCTTATATTACATAATGTCTTCTGTTATTATAATATACAGTGCCCCCTATCATTATATAATGTCCTCTGTTAATATAATATACAGTGCCCTTTATATTACATAATGTCCTCTGTTATTATAATATACAGTGCCCCTTATATTACATAATGTCCTCTGTTATTATAATATACAGTGCCCCCTATCATTACATAATGTCCTCTGTTATTATAATATACAGTGCCCCTTATATTACATAATGTCCTCTGTTATTATAATATACAGTGCCCCCTATCATTATATAATGTCCTCTCTTATTATAATATACAGTGTCCCCTATCATTACATAATGTCCTCTGTTATTATAATATACAGTGCCCCTTATATTACATAATGTCCTCTATTATTATAATATACAGTGCCCCCTATCATTATATAATGTCCTCTCTTATTATAATATACAGTGCCCCCAATCATTACATAATGTCCTCTGTTATTATAATATACAGTGCCCCCTATCATTACATAATGTCCTCTGTTATTATAATATACAGTGCCCCTTATATTACATAATGTCCTCTGTTATTATAATATAAAGTGCCCCTTATATTACATAATGTCCTCTGTTATTATAATATACAGTGCCCCCTATCATTACATAATGTCCTCTGTTATTATAATATACAGTGCCCCTTATATTACATAATGTCCTCTGTTATTATAATATACAGTGCCCCCTATCATTATATAATGTCCTCTCTTATTATAATATACAGTGCCCCCTATCATTACATAATGTCCTCTGTTATTATAATATACAGTGCCCCTTATATTACATAATGTCCTCTATTATTATAATATACAGTGCCCCCAATTAATACATAATGTCCTCTGTTATTATAATATACAGTGCTCCCTATCATTACATAATGTCCTCTGTTATTATAATATAGAGTGCCCCTTATATTACATAATGTCCTCTGTTATTATAATATACAGTGCCCCCTATAATTATATATTGTCCTCTCTTATTATAATATACAGTGCCCCTTACATTACATAATGTCCTCTGTTATTATAATATACAGTGCCCCTTATATTACATAATGTCCTCTGTTATTATAATATACAGTGCCCCCTATCATTACATAATGTCCTCTCTTATTATATTATACAGTGCCCCTTATATTACATACTGTCCTCTCTTATTATAATATACAGTGCCCCCTATCATTACATAATGTCCTCTCTTATTATAATATACAGTGCCCCTTATATTACATAATGTCTTCTGTTATTATAATATACAGTGCCCCCTATCATTATATAATGTCCTCTGTTAATATAATATACAGTGCCCTTTATATTACATAATGTCCTCTGTTATTATAATATACAGTGCCACTTATATTACATAATGTCCTCTGTTATTATAATATACAGTGCCCCCTATCATTACATAATGTCCTCTGTTATTATAATATACAGTGCCCCCTATCATTACATAATGTCCTCTGTTATTAAAATATACAGTGCCCCCCCTTATCATTACATAATGTCCTCTGTTATTATAATATACAGTGCCCCTTATATTACATAATGTCCTCTGTTATTATAATATACAGTGCCCCCTATCATTATATAATGTCCTCTCTTATTATAATATACAGTGCCCCTTATATTACATAATGTCCTCTATTATTATAATATACAGTGCCCCCTATCATTATATAATGTCCTCTCTTATTATAATATACAGTGCCCCCAATTATTACATAATGTCCTCTGTTATTATAATATACAGTGCCCCCTATCATTACATAATGTCCTATGTTATTATAATATACAGTGCCCCTTATATTACATAATGTCCTCTGTTATTATAATATACAGTGCCCCTTACATTACATAATGTCCTCTGTTATTATAATATACAGTGCCACTTATATTACATAATGTCCTCTGTTATTATAATATACAGTGCCCCTATCATTACATAATGTCCTCTGTTATTATAATATACAGTGCACCCTATCATTACATAATGTCCTCTGTTATTATAATATACAGTGCCCCTTATATTACATAATGTCCTCTGTTATTATAATATACAGTGCCCCCTATCATTACATAATATCCTCTGTTATTATAATATACAGTGCCCCCTATCATTACATAATGTCCTCTGTTATTATAATATACAGTGCCCCCTATCATAACATAATGTCCTCTGATATTATAATATACAGTGCCCCTTATATTACATAATGTCCTCTATTATTATAATATACAGTGCCCCCTATCATTATATAATGTCCTCTCTTATTATAATATACAGTGCCCCCAATTATTACATAATGTCATCTGTTATTATAATATACAGTGCCCCTTATATTACATAATTTCCTCTATTATTATAATATACAGTGCCCCCTATCATTATATAATGTCCTCTCTTATTATAATATACAGTGCCCCTATCAATACATAATGTCCTCTGTTATTATAATATACAGTGCCCCCTATCATAACATAATGTCCTCTGATATTATAATATACAGTGCCCCCTATCATTATATAATGTCCTCTGTTATTATAATATACAGTGCCCATTATATTACATAATGTCTTCTGTTATTATAATATACAGTGTCCCCTATCATTATATAATGTCCTCTGTTATTATAATATACAGTGCCCTTTATATTACATAATGTCCTCTGTTATTATAATATACAGTGCCACTTATATTACATAATGTCCTCTGTTATTATAATATACAATGCCCCCTATCATTACATAATGTCCTCTGTTATTATAATATACAGTGCCCCCTATCACTACATAATGTCCTCTGTTATTATAATATACAGTGCCCCCCTATCATTACATAATGTCCTCTGTTATTATAATATACAGTGCCCCCCTATCATTACATAATGTCCTCTGTTATTATAATATACAGTGCCCCCTATCATTATATAATGTCCTCTCTTATTATAATATACAGTGCCCCCTATCATTACATAATGTCCTCTGTTATTATAATATACAGTGCCCCTTATATTACATAATGTCCTCTATTATTATAATATACAGTGCCCCCTATCATTATATAATGTCCTCTCTTATTATAATATACAGTGCCCCCAATTATTACATAATGTCCTCTGTTATTATAATATACAGTGCCCCCTATTATTACATAATGTCCTCTGTTATTATAATATACAGTGCCCCTTATATTACATAATGTCCTCTGTTATTATAATATACAGTGCCCCTTACATTACATAATGTCCTCTGTTATTATAATATACAGTGCCCCTTATATAACATAATGTCCTCTGTTATTATAATATACAGTGCCACTTATATTACATAATGTCCTCTGTTATTATAATATACAGTGCCCCCTATCATTACATAATGTCCTCTGTTATTATAATATACAGTGCACCCTATCATTACATAATGTCCTCTGTTATTATAATATACAGTGCCCCTTATATTACATAATGTCCTCTATTATTATAATATACAGTGCCCCCTATCATTACATAATGTCCTCTGTTATTATAATATACAGTGCCCCTTATATTACATAATGTCCTCTATTATTATAATATACAGTGCCCCCTATCATTATATAATGTCCTCTCTTATTATAATATACAGTGCCCCCAATTATTACATAATGTCCTCTGTTATTATAATATACAGTGCCCCCTATTATTACATAATGTCCTCTGTTATTATAATATACAGTGCCCCTTATATTACATAATGTCCTCTGTTATTATAATATACAGTGCCCCTTACATTACATAATGTCCTCTGTTATTATAATATACAGTGCCCCTTATATAACATAATGTCCTCTGTTATTATAATATACAGTGCCCCTTATATAACATAATGTCCTCTCTTATTATAATATACAGTGCCCCCAATTATTACATAATGTCCTCTGTTATTATAATATACAGTGCCCCTATCAATACATAATGTCCTCTGTTATTATAATATACAGTGCCCCTTATATTACATAATGTCCTCTGTTATTATAATATACAGTGCCCCTATCAATACATAATGCCCTCTGTTATTATAATATACAGTGCCCCCTATCATAACATAATGTCCTCTGATATTATAATATACAGTGCCCCCTATCATTATATAATGTCCTCTCTTATTATAATATACAGTGCCCCCTATCATTACATAATGTCCTCTGTTATTATAATATACAGTGCCCCTTATATTACATAATGTCCTCTGTTATTATAATATACAGTGCCCCTTACATTACATAATGTCCTCTGTTATTATAATATACAGTGCCCCTTATATAACATAATGTCCTCTCTTATTATAATATACAGTGCCACTTATATTACATAATGTCCTCTGTTATTATAATATACAGTGCCCCCTATCATTACATAATGTCCTCTGTTATTATAATATACAGTGCCCCTTATATTACATAATATCCTCTATTATTATAATATACAGTGCCCCCTATCATTATATAATGTCCTCTCTTATTATAATATACAGTGCCCCCAATTATTACATAATGTCCTCTGTTATTATAATATACAGTGCCCCCTATCATTACATAATGTCCTATGTTATTATAATATACAGTTCCCCTTATATTACATAATGTCCTCTGTTATTATAATATACAGTGCCCCTTACATTACATAATGTCCTCTGTTATTATAATATACAGTGCGACTTATATTACATAATGTCCTCTGTTATTATAATATACAGTGCCCCCTATCATTACATAATGTCCTCTGTTATTATAATATACAGTGCACCCTATCATTACATAATGTCCTCTGTTATTATAATATACAGTGCCCCCTATCATTACATAATGTCCTCTGTTACTATAATATACAGTGCCCTTTATATTACATAATGTCCTCTGTTATTATAATATACAGTGCCACTTATATTACATAATGTCCTCTGTTATTATAATATACAGTGCCCCCCTATCATTACATAATGTCCTCTGTTATTATAATATACAGTGCACCCTATCATTACATAATGTCCTCTGTTATTATAATATACAGTGCCCCCTATCATTACATAATGTCCTCTGTTACTATAATATACAGTGCCCCTTATATTACATAATGTCCTCTATTATTATAATATACAGTGCCCCCTATCATTATATAATGTCCTCTCTTATTATAATATACAGTGCCCCCAATCATTACATAATGTCCTCTGTTATTATAATATACAGTGCCCCCTATCATTACATAATGTCCTCTGTTATTATAATATACAGTGCCCCTTATATTACATAATGTCCTCTGTTATTATAATATAAAGTGCCCCTTATATACATAATGTCCTCTGTTATTATAATATACAGTGCACCCTATCATTACATAATGTCCTCTGTTATTATAATATACAGTGCCCCTTATATTACATAATGTCCTCTGTTATTATAATATACAGTGCCCCCTATCATTACATAATGTCCTCTGTTATTATAATATACAGTGCCCCCTATCATTACATAATGTCCTCTGTTATTATAATATACAGTGACCCCTATCATAATATAATGTCCTCTGATATTATAATATACAGTGCCCCCTATCATTATATAATGTCCTCTCTTATTATAATATACAGTGCCCCCCTATCATTACATAGTGTCCTCTGTTATTATAATATACAGTGCCCCTTATATTACATAATGTCCTCTATTATTATAATATACAGTGCCCCCTATCATTATATATTGTCCTCTCTTATTATAATATACAGTGCCCCCATTATTACATAATGTCCTCTGTTATTATAATATACAGTGCCCCTTATATTACATAATTTCCTCTGTTATTATAATATACAGTGCCCCCTATCATTATATAATGTCCTCTCTTATTATAATATACAGTGCCCCTATCAATACATAATGTCCTCTGTTATTATAATATACAGTGCCCCCTATCATAACATAATGTCCTCTGATATTATAATATACAGTGCCCCCTATCATTATATAATGTCCTCTGTTATTATAATATACAGTGCCCTTTATATTACATAATGTCCTCTGTTATTATAATATACAGTGCCCCTTATATTACATAATGTCTTCTGTTATTATAATATACAGTGCCCTTTATATTACATAATGTCCTCTGTTATTATAATATACAGTGCCCCCTATCATTATATAATGTCCTCTGTTATTATAATATACAGTGCCACTTATATTACATAATGTCCTCTGTTATTATAATATACAGTGCCCCCTATCATTACATAATGTCCTCTGTTATTATAATATACAGTGCCCCCTATCATTACATTATGTCCTCTGTTATTATAATATACAGTGCCCCCTATCATTACATAATATCCTCTGTTATTATAATATACAGTGCCCCTATCATTACATAATGTCCTCTGTTATTATAATATACAGTGCCCCTTATATTACATAATGTCCTCTATTATTATAATATGCAGTGCCCCCTATCATTATATAATGTCCTCTCTTATTATAATATACAGTGCACCCAATCATTACATAATGTCCTCTGTTATTATAATATACAGTGCCCCTTATATTACATAATGTCCTCTGTTATTATAATATACAGTGCCCCTTATATTACATAATGTCCTCTGTTATTATAATATACAGTGCCCCCTATCATTATATAATGTCCTCTCTTATTATAATTTACAGTGCCCCCTATCATTACATAATGTCCTCTGTTATTATAATATACAGTGCCCCTTATATTACATAATGTCCTCTATTATTATAATATACAGTGCCCCCAATTAATACATAATGTCCTCTGTTATTATAATATACAGTGCCCCCTATCATTACATAATGTCCTCTGTTATTATAATATACAGTGCCCCTTATATTACATAATGTCCTCTGTTATTATAATATACAGTCCCCCCTATAATTATATAATGTCCTCTCTTATTATAATATACAGTGCCCCCTATCATTACATAATGTCCTCTCTTATTATAATATACAGTGCCCCTTATATTACATAATGTCCTCTGTTATTATAATATACAGTGCCCCTTATATTACATAATGTCCTCTGATATTATAATATACAGTGCCCCCTATCATTATATAATGTCCTCTGTTATTATAATATACAGTGCCCCTTATATTACATAATGTCCTCTGTTATTATAATATACAGTGCCCCCTATCATTACATAATGTCCTCTGTTATTATAATATACAGTGCCCCTTATATTACATAATGTCCTCTGTTATTATAATATACAGTGCCCCTTATATTACATAATGTCCTCTGTTATTATAATATACAGTGCCCCCTATCATTACATAATGTCCTCTGTTATTATAATATACAGTGCCCCTTATATTACATAATGTCCTCTGTTATTATAATATACAGTGCCCCCTATCATTATATAATGTCCTCTCTTATAATAATATACAGTGCCCTCTATCATTACATAATGTCCTCTGTTATTATAATATACAGTGCCCCTTATATTACATAATGTCCTCTATTATTATAATATACAGTGCCCCCAATTAATACATAATGTCCTCTGTTATTATAATATAGTGCCCCCTATCATTACATAATGTCCTCTGTTATTATAATATACAGTGCCCCTTATATTACATAATGTCCTCTGTTATTATAATATACAGTGCCCCTTATATTACATAATGTCCTCTGATATTATAATATACAGTGCCCCCTATCATTATATAATGTCCTCTGTTATTATAATATATAGAGATGAGCGAACAGTGTTCTATCGAACTCATGTTCGATCGGATATTAGGCTGTTCGGCATGTTCGAATCGAATCGAACACCGCGTGGTAAAGTGCGCCATTACTCGATTCCCCTCCCACCTTCCCTGGCGCCTTTTTTGCTCCAATAACAGCGCTGGGTAGGTGGGACAGGAACTACGACACCGGTGACGTTGAAAAAAGTAGGCAAAACCCATTGGCTGCCGAAAACATGTGACCTCTAATTTAAAAGAACAGCGACGCCCAGCTTCGCGTCATTCTGAGCTTGCAATTCACCGAGGACGGAGGTTTCCGTCCAGCTAGCTAGGGCTTAGATTCTGGGTAGGCAGGGACAGGCTAGGATAGGAAGGAGAAGACAACCAACAGCTCTTGTAAGAGCTAAATTGCAGGGAGAAGCTTGTCAGTGTAACGTGGCACTGACGGGCTCAATCGCCGCAACCCAGCTTTCCCAGGATCCTGAATGGAATACACTGTCAGTGTATTCCCGTATACCCGATATATACCCCGATACCCGTTCCAACGGTGTGCCCCCCCACCTTCACCCCAGAAATACCCTGCAAGTCCCCTAGCAATAGAATTGGGGCTATATACACCCACAATTTTTACTACTGGTATACAGTGCCATTGTCTGACTGGGAATTCAAAGAATATATTGGGAATACAAATACCCTCATTTCTTGCTACTGCCATATAGTGCCAGTTTCTGACTGGTAATTCAAAGAATATATTGGGGTTACGTGCACCCACAATTTTTACTACTGGTATACAGTGCCATTGTCTGACTGGGAATTCAAAGAATATATTGGGAATACAAATACCCTCATTTCTTGCTACTGCCATATAGTGCCAGTGTCTGACTGGGAATTCAAAGAATATATTGGGGTTACGTGCACCCACAATTTTTACTACTGGTATACAGTGCCATTGTCTGACTGGGAATTCAAAGAGTATATTGGGAATACAAATACCCTCATTTCTTGCTACTGCCATATAGTGCCAGTTTCTGACTGGGAATTCAAAGAATATATTGGGGTTACGTGCACCCACAATTTTTACTACTGGTATACAGTGCCATTGTCTGACTGGGAATTCAAAGAATATATTGGGAATACAAATACCCTCATTTCTTGCTACTGCCATATAGTGCCAGTTTCTGACTGGTAATTCAAAGAATATATTGGGGTTACGTGCACCCACAATTTTTACTACTGGTATACAGTGCCATTGTCTGACTGGGAATTCAAAGAGTATATTGGGAATACAAATACCCTCATTTCTTGCTACTGCCATATAGTGCCAGTGTCTGACTGGGAATTCAAAGAATATATTGGGGTTACGTGCACCCACAATTTTTACTACTGGTATACAGTGCCATTGTCTGACTGGGAATTCAAAGAGTATATTGGGAATACAAATACCCTCATTTCTTGCTACTGCCATATAGTGCCAGTTTCTGACTGGGAATTCAAAGAATATATTGGGGTTACGTGCACCCACAATTTTTACTACTGGTATACAGTGCCATTGTCTGACTGGGAATTCAAAGAATATATTGGGGTTATAAATACCCTCATTTCTTGCTACTGCCATATAGTGCCAGTTTCTGACTGGTAATTCAAAGAATATATTGGGGTTACGTGCACCCACAATTTTTACTACTGGTATACAGTGCCATTGTCTGACTGGGAATTCAAAGAGTATATTGGGAATACAAATACCCTCATTTCTTGCTACTGCCATATAGTGCCAGTTTCTGACTGGGAATTCAAAGAATATATTGGGGTTACGTGCACCCACAATTTTTACTACTGGTATACAGTGCCATTGTCTGACTGGGAATTCAAAGAATATATTGGGGTTATAAATACCCTCATTTCTTGCTACTGCCATATAGTGCCAGTTTCTGACTGGGAATTCAAAGAATATATTGGGGTTACGTGCACCCACAATTTTTACTACTGGTATACAGTGCCATTGTCTGACTGGGAATTCAAAGAATATATTGGGGTTATAAATACCCTCATTTCTTGCTACTGCCATATAGTGCCAGTTTCTGACTGGTAATTCAAAGAATATATTGGGGTTACGTGCACCCACAATTTTTACTACTGGTATACAGTGCCATTGTCTGACTGGGAATTCAAAGAATATATTGGGAATACAAATACCCTCATTTCTTGCTACTGCCATATAGTGCCAGTTTCTGACTGGGAATTCAAAGAATATATTGGGGTTACGTGCACCCACAATTTTTACTACTGGTATACAGTGCCATTGTCTGACTGGGAATTCAAAGAATATATTGGGGTTATAAATACCCTCATTTCTTGCTACTGCCATATAGTGCCAGTTTCTGACTGGTAATTCAAAGAATATATTGGGGTTACGTGCACCCACAATTTTTACTACTGGTATACAGTGCCATTGTCTGACTGGGAATTCAAAGAGTATATTGGGAATACAAATACCCTCATTTCTTGCTACTGCCATATAGTGCCAGTGTCTGACTGGGAATTCAAAGAATATATTGGGGTTACGTGCACCCACAATTTTTACTACTGGTATACAGTGCCATTGTCTGACTGGGAATTCAAAGAGTATATTGGGAATACAAATACCCTCATTTCTTGCTACTGCCATATAGTGCCAGTTTCTGACTGGGAATTCAAAGAATATATTGGGGTTACGTGCACCCACAATTTTTACTACTGGTATACAGTGCCATTGTCTGACTGGGAATTCAAAGAATATATTGGGGTTATAAATACCCTCATTTCTTGCTACTGCCATATAGTGCCAGTTTCTGACTGGTAATTCAAAGAATATATTGGGGTTACGTGCACCCACAATTTTTACTACTGGTATACAGTGCCATTGTCTGACTGGGAATTCAAAGAGTATATTGGGAATACAAATACCCTCATTTCTTGCTACTGCCATATAGTGCCAGTTTCTGACTGGGAATTCAAAGAATATATTGGGGTTACGTGCACCCACAATTTTTACTACTGGTATACAGTGCCATTGTCTGACTGGGAATTCAAAGAATATATTGGGGTTATAAATACCCTCATTTCTTGCTACTGCCATATAGTGCCAGTTTCTGACTGGGAATTCAAAGAATATATTGGGGTTACGTGCACCCACAATTTTTACTACTGGTATACAGTGCCATTGTCTGACTGGGAATTCAAAGAATATATTGGGGTTATAAATACCCTCATTTCTTGCTACTGCCATATAGTGCCAGTTTCTGACTGGTAATTCAAAGAATATATTGGGGTTACGTGCACCCACAATTTTTACTACTGGTATACAGTGCCATTGTCTGACTGGGAATTCAAAGAATATATTGGGAATACAAATACCCTCATTTCTTGCTACTGCCATATAGTGCCAGTGTCTGACTGGGAATTCAAAGAATATATTGGGGTTACGTGCACCCACAATTTTTACTACTGGTATACAGTGCCATTGTCTGACTGGGAATTCAAAGAGTATATTGGGAATACAAATACCCTCATTTCTTGCTACTGCCATATAGTGCCAGTTTCTGACTGGGAATTCAAAGAATATATTGGGGTTACGTGCACCCACAATTTTTACTACTGGTATACAGTGCCAATTTCTAACTAGGAATTCAAAATGCGCAAGGCTCCCGGAAAGGGACGTGGACGAGGCCGTGGGCGAGGTCGGGGGAATGGTTCTGGGGAGCAAGGTAGCAGTGAAGCCACAGGGCGTCCCGTGCCTACTCCTGTGGGGCAGCAAGCATTGCGCCACTCCACAGTGCCAGGGTTGCTTGCCACATTAACTAAACTGCAGGGTACAAACCTTAGTAGGCCCGAGAACCAGGAACAGGTCTTGCAATGGCTGTCAGAGAACGCTTACAGCACATTGTCCAGCAGCCAGTCAGACTCTGCCTCCTCTCCTCCTATTACCCAACAGTCTTGTCTTCCTTCCTCCCAAAATTCCGAAGCTTTACAGAACAATAACCCAAACTGTCCCTGCTCCCCAGAGCTGTTCTCCGCTCCTTTCATTGTCCCTCAACCTGCCTCTCCACGTCACGATTCCACGAACCTAACAGAGGAGCATCTGTATCCAGATGCTCAAACACTAGAGTCTCCTCCATCTCCGTTCGATTTGGTGGTGGATGACCAGCAACCCACCCTCATCGACGATGATGTGACGCAGTTGCCGTCAGGGCATCCAGTTGACCGGCGCATTGTGCGGGAGGAGGAGATGAGACAGGAGTTGGAAGAGGAAGTGGTGGATGATGAGGACACTGACCCGACCTGGACAGGGGGGATGTCAAGCGGGGAAAGTAGTGTGGATGTTGAGGCAGGTGCAGCACCAAAAAGGGTAGCTAGAGGCAGAGGCAGAGGTCAGCAGCTTAGGCGAAGCCAGGCCACACCCGGAATCTCCCAAGATGTTCCAGTTCGTACCCAGCCCCGAAAAACTCCCACCTCGAGGGCACGTTTCTCGAAGGTGTGGAGTTTTTTCAAGGAATGCGCCGAGGACAGATATAGTGTTGTCTGCACAATTTGCCTCTCGAAATTGATTAGGGGCTCTGAGAAGAGCAACCTGTCCACCACTTCAATGCGCCGTCATTTGGAATCCAAGCACTGGAATCAGTGGCAGGCAGCAACGGCAGGACAAAGGCCGACTGCCGTTCACGCCACTGCCACTGCCTCTGCCTCTGCCTCTGCCACTGCCACTGCTGACTGTGCTGGCGATGCACTCCAGAGGACGAGCCAGGACACCACTTCATCTGCCTCCGCCACTTTGTTGACTTCTACCTCATCCTCCCCTGGTCCTGTCTTATCTCCTTCTCCTGCACCATCAAAGGCACCATCAGGCGTTTCTTTACAACAATCCACCATCTCTCAGACATTGGAG
The DNA here is from genome assembly GCF_031893055.1 of Leptodactylus fuscus. NCBI lineage: Eukaryota > Metazoa > Chordata > Amphibia > Anura > Leptodactylidae > Leptodactylus > Leptodactylus fuscus. The sequence goes on from NW_027440329.1 coordinate 53,991, forward strand.
CGGCGGCAGAAATACACTGCTAACCACCCACACGCGCAAGCCTTGAACGCCAACATCGCTAAACTGCTGGCCCAGGAGATGTTGGCGTTCCGGCTTGTTGAAACTCCCGCCTTCCTGGACCTGATGGCAACTGCGGCACCTCGCTATGCCGTCCCTAGCCGTCACTACTTCTCCCGGTGTGCCGTCCCCGCCTTGCACCAGCACGTGTCACTCAACATCAGGCGGGCCCTTAGTTCCGCGCTTTGCACAAAGGTCCACTTGACCACCGACGCGTGGACAAGTGCATGCGGACAGGGACGCTACATTTCACTGACGGCACACTGGGTGAATGTAGTTGAGGCTGGGACTGCTTCCCAAACTGGCCCGGTGTACCTCGTCTCCCCGCCTAACATTCCTGGCAGGGACACGAGAAGAACACCCCCCTCCTCCTCCTCCTCTACCGCCTCCTCCTCCGCCACCGCCTCCTCCTCCGCCACCGCCTCCTCCTCCGCTGTTAGATTGACCCCAGCTACGAGTTGGAAACGTTGCAGCACTGGCGTTGGTAGACGTCAGCAGGCTGTGCTGAAGCTGATCAGCTTGGGGGACAGACAGCACACTGCCTCCGAGGTGAGGGATGCCCTCCTCGATGAGACGGCAATATGGTTTGAGCCGCTGCACCTGGGCCCAGGCATGGTCGTTTGTGATAACGGCCGGAACCTGGTAGCAGCTCTGGAGCTTGCCGGACTCCAACATGTTCCATGCCTGGCCCACGTCTTCAACCTAGTGGTGCAACGTTTCCTAAAGAGCTACCCCAATGTTCCAGAGCTACTGGTGAAAGTGCGGCGCATGTGCGCCCACTTTCGCAAGTCGACAGTAGCCGCTGCTAGCTTAAAATCTCTCCAGCAACGCCTGCATGTGCCACAACACCGGCTTTTGTGCGACGTCCCCACACGCTGGAACTCAACGTTTCAGATGTTGAATAGAGTGGTTGAGCAGCAGAGACCTTTGATGGAATACCAGCTACAAAACCCTAGGGTGCCACAAAGTCAGCTGCCTCAGTTTCACATCCATGAGTGGCCATGGATGAGAGACCTTTGTGACATCCTACGGGTCTTTGAGGAGTCCACAAGGAGGGTGAGCTCTGAGGATGCGATGGTGAGCCTTACAATCCCGCTCTTGTGTGTTCTGAGAGAATCCCTGATTGACATCAGGGATAACTCAGATCACACAGAGGAGTTAGGGATAGCATCCGATCCGTCACAGCTGGAGAGTAGGTCCACACATCTGTCCGCTTCACTGCGTTTAATGGAGGAGGAGGAGGAGGAGGAGGAGGAAGAAGAGTTGTCCGATGATGTGATGGTGATACAGGAGGCTTCCGGGCAACTTCGAATCGTCCCATTGTTGCAGCGCGGATGGGTAGACATGGAGGATGAGGAGGAAATGGAGATTGAACTTTCCGGTGGGGCCAGAGGAGTCATGCCAACTAACACTGTGGCAGACATGGCTGAGTTCATGTTGGGGTGCTTTACAACCGACAAGCGTATTGTCAAAATCATGGAGGACAACCAGTACTGGATCTTTGCTATCCTTGACCCCCGGTATAAAAACAACATCTCGTCTTTTATTCCGGTAGAGGGGAGGGCCAATCGCATCAATGCTTGCCACAGGCAATTGGTGCAGAATATGATGGAGATGTTTCCAGCATGTGACGTTGGCGGCAGGGAGGGCAGTTCCTCCAGTAGGCAACCAAGTTCTCACCGGTCCACACAAACGAGGGGCACACTGTCTAAGGTCTGGGACACCTTGATGGCACCCCCTCGCCAAAGTGCCGCCACGGAGGGTCCTAGTGTCACCAGGCGTGAGAAGTATAGGCGCATGTTGCGGGAATACCTTTCCGACCACAGCCCTGTCCTCTCCGACCCCTCTGCGCCCTACACGTATTGGGTGTCGAAGTTGGACCTGTGGCTTGAACTTGCCCTATATGCCTTGGAGGTGCTGTCCTGTCCTGCCGCCAGCGTCCTATCTGAGAGGGTGTTCAGTGCAGCCGGTGGCATCATCACTGACAAGCGCACCCGTCTGTCAGCTGAGAGTGCCGACCGGCTCACTTTGATAAAAATGAACCACCACTGGGTAGAGCCGTCATTTTTGTGCCCACCTGTGTAAAGCACCCCAACATGAAACTCCATGTCTGTACTCAACCTCTCCAATTCCTCCGCATCCTCATACTCATCCACCATAAGCGTTGCACAATTCTGCTAATACTAGGCTCCCTCCACCCTGATTTCCCCCAACTCTGCTGGTTAGAGGCTCCCTCCACCATGAATTTGCCCAAACTGGGCTGTTTAGAGGCTCCCTCCACCATGAATTGGTCCAAACTGGGGTGGTTAGAGGCTCCCTCCACCATGAATTGGTCCAAACTGGGGTGGTTAGAGGCTCCCTCCACCATTAATTGGTCCAAACTGGGCTGGTTAGAGGCTCCCTCCACAATTAATTGGTCCAAACTGGGCTAATTAGAGGCTCCCTCCACCATGAATTGGTCCAAACTGGGTTTTTTAGAGGCTCCCTCCACCATTAATTGGTCCAAACTGGGCTGGTTAGAGGCTCCCTCCACCATTAATTGGTCCAAACTGGGCTGGTTAGAGGCTCCCTCCACCATTAATTGGTCCAAACTGGGCTGGTTAGAGGCTCCCTCCACCATTAATTGGTCCAAACTGGGCTGGTTAGAGGCTCCCTCCACCATTAATTGGTCCAAACTGGGCTGGTTAGAGGCTCCCTCCACAATTAATTGGTCCAAACTGGGCTAATTAGAGGCTCCCTCCACCATGAATTGGTCCAAACTGGGTTTTTTAGAGGCTCCCTCCACCATGAATTTGCCCAAACTGGGCTGTTTAGAGGCTCCCTCCACCATGAATTGGTCCAAACTGGGCTGGTTAGAGGCTCCCTCCACCATGAATTTCCCAAAACTTGGCTGTTTAGAGGCTCCCTCCACCATTAATTGGTCCAAACTGGGCTGGTTAGAGGCTCCCTCCACCATGAATTTCCCAAAACTTGGCTGTTTAGAGGCTCCCTCCACCATTAATTGGTCCAAACTGGGCTGGTTAGAGGCTCCCTCCACCATTAATTGGTCCAAACTGGGCTGGTTAGAGGCTCCCTCCACCATTAATTGGTCCAAACTGGGCTGGTTAGAGGCTCCCTCCACCATGAATTTGCCCAAACTGGGGTGGTTAGAGGCTCCCTCCACCATTAATTGGTCCAAACTGGGCTGGTTAGAGGCTCCCTCCACAATTAATTGGTCCAAACTGGGCTAATTAGAGGCTCCCTCCACCATGAATTGGTCCAAACTGGGTTTTTTAGAGGCTCCCTCCACCATGAATTTCCCAAAACTTGGCTGTTTAGAGGCTCCCTCCACCATGAATTGGTCCAAACTGGGCTGGTTAGAGGCTCCCTCCACCATGAATTTCCCAAAACTTGGCTGTTTAGAGGCTCCCTCCACCATTAATTGGTCCAAACTGGGCTGGTTAGAGGCTCCCTCCACCATGAATTTGCCCAAACTGGGCTGTTTAGAGGCTCCCTCCACCATGAATTGGTCCAAACTGGGCTGGTTAGAGGCTCCCTCCACCATGAATTTCCCAAAACTTGGCTGTTTAGAGGCTCCCTCCACCATTAATTGGTCCAAACTGGGCTGGTTAGAGGCTCCCTCCACCATTAATTGGTCCAAACTGGGCTGGTTAGAGGCTCCCTCCACCATGAATTTGCCCAAACTGGGCTGTTTAGAGGCTCCCTCCACCATGAATTGGTCCAAACTGGGCTGGTTAGAGGCTCCCTCCACCATGAATTTCCCAAAACTTGGCTGTTTAGAGGCTCCCTCCACCATTAATTGGTCCAAATTGGGCTGGTTAGAGGCTCCCTCCACCATGAATTTGCCCAAACTGGGGTGGTTAGAGGCTCCCTCCACCATTAATTGGTCCAAACTGGGCTGGTTAGAGGCTCCCTCCACAATTAATTGGTCCAAACTGGGCTAATTAGAGGCTCCCTCCACCATGAATTGGTCCAAACTGGGTTTTTTAGAGGCTCCCTCCACCATGAATTTCCCAAAACTTGGCTGTTTAGAGGCTCCCTCCACCATGAATTGGTCCAAACTGGGCTGGTTAGAGGCTCCCTCCACCATTAATTGGTCCAAACTGGGCTGGTTAGAGGCTCCCTCCACAATTAATTGGTCCAAACTGGGCTAATTAGAGGCTCCCTCCACCATGAATTGGTCCAAACTGGGTTTTTTAGAGGCTCCCTCCACCATGAATTTCCCAAAACTTGGCTGTTTAGAGGCTCCCTCCACCATGAATTGGTCCAAACTGGGCTGGTTAGAGGCTCCCTCCACCATGAATTGGTCCAAACTGGGCTGGTTAGAGGCTCCCTCCACCATGAATTTGCCCAAACTGGGGTGGTTAGAGGCTCCCTCCACCATTAATTGGTCCAAACTGGGCTGGTTAGAGGCTCCCTCCACAATTAATTGGTCCAAACTGGGCTAATTAGAGGCTCCCTCCACCATGAATTGGTCCAAACTGGGTTTTTTAGAGGCTCCCTCCACCATGAATTTGCCCAAACTGGGCTGTTTAGAGGCTCCCTCCACCATGAATTGGTCCAAACTGGGCTGGTTAGAGGCTCCCTCCACCATGAATTTCCCAAAACTTGGCTGTTTAGAGGCTCCCTCCACCATGAATTGGTCCAAACTGGGCTGGTTAGAGGCTCCCTCCACCATGAATTTCCCAAAACTTGGCTGTTTAGAGGCTCCCTCCACCATTAATTGGTCCAAACTGGGCTGGTTAGAGGCTCCCTCCACCATGAATTTGCCCAAACTGGGCTGGTTAGAGGCTCCCTCCACCATGAATTGGTCCAAACTGGGTTTTTTAGAGGCTCCCTCCACCATGAATTTGCCCAAACTGGGCTGGTTAGAGGCTCCCTCCACCATGAATTGGTCCAAACTGGGGTTTTTAGAGGCTCCCTCCACCATGAATTTGCCCAAACTCTGCTGGTTAGAGGCTCAATCCACCCTGATTTTCAAAACAAATGTTGGTGCCAACCTCAACTTACTACAAGGGCCAAATTCACTGCTGGTGACAAGCTCTCCTCACTGCAAGTGCCAAATACACATGTTTCAAGGTGTTTTCCTACTGTCAGAGAGGTGGTATTGAGTGTGTAAAGTGTGTAGTTGTTAGGCTGTGATGTTGGGGTAATAGAGGGTCTTTGGTGTGTTAGATGCCCCCAGACATGCTTCCCCTGCTGTCCCAGTGTCATTCCAGAGGTGTTGGCATCATTTCCTGGGGTGTCATAGTGGACTTGGTGACCCTCCAGACACGGATTTGGGTTTCCCCCTTAACGAGTATCTGTTCCCCATAGACTATAATGGGGTTCGAAACCCGTTCGAACACACGAACATTGAGCGGCTGTTCGAATCGAATTTCGAACCTCGAACATTTTAGTGTTCGCTCATCTCTAATAATATACAGTGCCCCTTATATTACATAATGTCCTCTGTTATTATAATATACAGTGCCCCTATCATTACATAATGTCCTCTGTTATTATAATATACAGTGCCCCTTATATTACATAATGTCCTCTATTATTATAATATACAGTGCCCCCTATCATTATATAATGTCCTCTCTTATTATAATATACAGTGCCCCCAATTATTACATAATGTCCTCTGTTATTATAATATACAGTGCCCCCTATCATTACATAATGTCCTCTGTTATTATAATATACAGTGCCCCTTATATTACATAATGTCCTCTGTTATTATAATATACAGTGCCCCTTACATTACATAATGTCCTCTGTTATTATAATATACAGTGCCCCTTATATTACATAATGTCCTCTGTTATTATAATATACAGTGCCCCCTATCATTACATAATGTCCTCTGTTATTATAATATACAGTGCCCCCTATCATTACATAATGTCCTCTGTTATTATAATATACAGTGCCCCCTATCATTACATAATGTCTTCTGTTATTATAATATACAGTGCCCCCTATCATTACATAATGTCCTCTGTTATTATAATATACAGTGCACCCTATCATTACATAATGTCCTCTATTATTATAATATACAGTGCCCCCTATAATTATATAATGTCCTCTCTTATTATAATATACAGTGCCCCCAATTATTACATAATGTCCTCTGTTATTATAATATACAGTGCCCCCTATCATTACATAATGTCCTCTGTTATTATAATATACAGTGCCCCCTATCATTACATAATGTCCTCTGTTATTATAATATACAGTGCCCCCTATCATTACATAATGTCCTCTGTTATTATAATATACAGTGCACCCTATCATTACATAATGTCCTCTATTATTATAATATACAGTGCCCCCTATAATTATATAATGTCCTCTCTTATTATAATATACAGTGCCCCCAATTATTACATAATGTCCTCTGTTATTATAATATACAGTGCCCCCTATCATTACATAATGTGCTCTGTTATTATAATATACAGTGCCCCTTATATTACATAATGTCCTCTGTTATTATAATATACAGTGCCCCCTATCATTATATAATGTCCTCTCTTATTATAATATACAGTGCCCCCTATCATTACATAGTGTCCTCTGTTATTATAATATACAGTGCCCCTTATATTACATAATGTCCTCTATTATTATAATATACAGTGCCCCCTATAATTATATAATGTCCTCTCTTATTATAATATACAGTGCCCCCAATTATTACATAATGTCCTCTGTTATTATAATATACAGTGCCCCCTATCATTACATAATGTCCTCTGTTATTATAATATACAGTGCCCGCTATCATTACATAATGTCCTCTGTTATTATAATATACAGTGCCCCCTATCATTACATAATGTCCTCTGTTATTATAATATACAGTGCACCCTATCATTACATAATGTCCTCTATTATTATAATATACAGTGCCCCCTATAATTATATAATGTCCTCTCTTATTATAATATACAGTGCCCCCAATTATTACATAATGTCCTCTGTTATTATAATATACAGTGCCCCTTATATTACATAATTTCCTCTGTTATTATAATATACAGTGCCCCCTATCATTATATAATGTCCTCTCTTATTATAATATACAGTGCCCCTATCAATACATAATGTCCTCTGTTATTATAATATACAGTGCCCCCTATCATAACATAATGTCCTCTGATATTATAATATACAGTGCCCCCTATCATTATATAATGTCCTCTGTTATTATAATATACAGTGCCCTTTATATTACATAATGTCCTCTGTTATTATAATATACAGTGCCCCTTATATTACATAATGTCTTCTGTTATTATAATATACAGTGCCCTTTATATCACATAATGTCCTCTGTTATTATAATATACAGTGCCCCCTATCATTATATAATGTCCTCTGTTATTATAATATACAGTGCCCTTTATATTACATAATGTCCTCTGTTATTATAATATACAGTGCCACTTATATTACATAATGTCCTCTGTTATTATAATATACAGTGCCCCCTATCATTACATAATGTCCTCTGTTATTATAATATACAGTGCCCCCTATCATTACATAATGTCCTCTGTTATTATAATATACAGTGCCCCTTATATTACATAATGTCCTCTATTATTATAATATACAGTGCCTCCTATCATTATATAATGTCCTCTCTTATTATAATATACAGTGCCCCCAATTATTACATAATGTCCTCTGTTATTATAATATACAGTGCCCCCTATCATTACATAATGTCCTCTGTTATTATAATATACAGTGCCCCTTATATTACATAATGTCCTCTGTTATTATAATATACAGTGCCCCTTACATTACATAATTTCCTCTGTTATTATAATATACAGTGCCCCTTATATAACATAATGTCCTCTGTTATTATAATATACAGTGCCACTTATATTACATAATGTCCTCTGTTATTATAATATACAGTGCCCCCTATCATTACATAATGTCCTCTGTTATTATAATATACAGTGCACCCTATCATTACATAATGTCCTCTGTTATTATAATATACAGTGCCCCTTATATTACATAATGTCCTCTGTTATTATAATATACAGTGCCCCCTATCATTACATAATGTCCTCTGTTATTATAATATACAGTGCCCCCTATCATTACATAATGTCCTCTGTTATTATAATATACAGTGCCCCTTATATTACATAATGTCCTCTGTTATTATAATATACAGTGCCCCCTATCATTACATAATGTCCTCTGTTATTATAATATACAGTGCCCCCTATCATTACATAATGTCCTATGTTATTATAATATACAGTGCCCCTTATATTACATAATGTCCTCTGTTATTGTAATATACAGTGCCCCTTATATTACATAATTTCCTCTGTTATTATAATATACAGTGCCCCCTATCATTATATAATGTCCTCTCTTATTATAATATACAGTGTCCCCTATCATTACATTATGTCCTCTGTTATTATAATATACAGTGCCCCCTATCATTACATAATATCCTCTGTTATTATAATATACAGTGCCCCCTATCATTACATAATGTCCTCTGTTATTATAATATACAGTGCCCCTTATATTACATAATGTCCTCTGTTATTATAATATACAGTGCCCCCTATTATCACATAATGTCCTCTGTTATTATAATATACAGTGCCCCTTATATTACATAATTTCCTCTGTTATTATAATATACAGTGCCCCCTATAATTATATAATGTCCTCTCTGATTATAATATACAGTGCCCCCTATCACTACATAATGTCCTCTCTTATTATAATATACAGTGCCCCTTATATTACATAATGTCCTCTGTTATTATAATATACAGTGCCCCTTATATTACATAATGTCCTCTGATATTATAATATACAGTGCCCCCTATCATTATATAATGTCCTCTGTTATTATAATATACAGTGCCCCTTATATTACATAATGACCTCTGTTATTATAATATACAGTGCCCCCTATCATTACATAATGTCCTCTGTTATTATAATATACAGTGCCCCTTATATTACATAATTTCCTCTGTTATTATAATATACAGTGCCCCCTATCATTATATAATTTCCTCTCTTATTATAATATACAGTGCCCCTATCAATACATAATGTCCTCTGTTATTATAATATACAGTGCCCCCATTCATAACATAATGTCCTCTGATATTATAATATACAGTGCCCCCTATCATTATATAATGTCCTCTGTTATTATAATATACAGTGCCCTTTATATTACATAATGTCCTCTGTTATTATAATATACAGTGCCCCTTATATTACATAATGTCTTCTGTTATTATAATATACAGTGCCCCCTATCATTATATAATGTCCTCTGTTATTATAATATACAGTGCCCTTTATATTACATAATGTCCTCTGTTATTATAATATACAGTGCCACTTATATTACATAATGTCCTCTGTTATTATAATATACAGTGCCCCCTATCATTACATAATGTCCTCTGTTATTATAATATACAGTGCCCCCTATCATTACATAATGTCCTCTGTTATTATAATATACAGTGCCCCCCTATCATTACATAATGTCCTCTGTTATTATAATATACAGTGCCCCTTATATTACATAATGTCCTCTGTTATTATAATATACAGTGCCCCCTATCATTATATAATGTCCTCTCTTATTATAATATACAGTGCCCCTATCATTACATAATGTCCTCTGTTATTATAATATACAGTGCCCCTTATATTACATAATGTCCTCTATTATTATAATATACAGTGCCCCCTATCATTATATAATGTTCTCTCTTATTATAATATACAGTGCCCCCAATTATTACATAATGTCCTCTGTTATTATAATATACAGTGCCCCCTATCATTACATAATGTCCTCTGTTATTATAATATACAGTGCCCCTTATATTACATAATGTCCTCTGTTATTATAATATACAGTGCCCCTTACATTACATAATGTCCTCTGTTATTATAATATACAGTGCCCCTTATATAACATAATGTCCTCTGTTATTATAATATACAGTGCCACTTATATTACATAATGTCCTCTGTTATTATAATATACAGTGCCCCCTATCATTACATAATGTCCTCTGTTATTATAATATACAGTGCCCCCTATCATTACATAATGTCCTCTGTTATTATAATATACAGTGCCCCCTATCATTACATAATGTCCTCTGTTATTATAATATACAGTGCCCCCTATCATTACATAATGTCCTCTGTTATTATAATATACAGTGCACCCTATCATTACATAATGTCCTCTATTATTATAATATACAGTGCCCCCTATAATTATATAATGTCCTCTCTTATTATAATATACAGTGCCCCCAATTATTACATAATGTCCTCTGTTATTATAATATACAGTGCCCCCTATCATTACATAATGTCCTCTGTTATTATAATATACAGTGCCCCTTATATTACATAATGTCCTCTGTTATTATAATATACAGTGCCCCTTACATTACATAATGTCCTCTGTTATTATAATATACAGTGCCCCTTATATAACATAATGTCCTCTGTTATTATAATATACAGTGCCACTTATATTACATAATGTCCTCTGTTATTATAATATACAGTGCCCCCTATCATTACATAATGTCCTCTGTTATTATAATATACAGTGCCCCCTATCATTACATAATGTCCTCTGTTATTATAATATACAGTGCACCCTATCATTACATAATGTCCTCTGTTATTATAATGTACAGTGCCCCCTATCATTACATAATGTCCTCTGTTATTATAATATACAGTGCCCCCTATCATTACATAATGTCCTCTGTTATTATAATATACAGTGCACCCTATCATTACATAATGTCCTCTATTATTATAATATACAGTGCCCCCTATAATTATATAATGTCCTCTCTTATTATAATATACAGTGCCCCCAATTATTACATAATGTCCTCTGTTATTATAATATACAGTGCCCCCTATCATTACATAATGTCCTCTGTTATTATAATATACAGTGCCCCCTATCATTACATAATGTCCTCTGTTATTATAATATACAGTGCCCCCTATCATTATATAATGTCCTCTCTTATTATAATATACAGTGCCCCCTATCATTACATAGTGTCCTCTGTTATTATAATATACAGTGCCCCTTATATTACATAATGTCCTCTATTATTATAATATACAGTGCCCCCTATCATTATATAATGTCCTCTCTTATTATAATATACAGTGCCCCCAATTATTACATAATGTCCTCTGTTATTATAATATACAGTGCCCCTTATATTACATAATTTCCTCTGTTATTATAATATACAGTGCCCCCTATCATTATATAATGTCCTCTCTTATTATAATATACAGTGCCCCTATCAATACATAATGTCCTCTGTTATTATAATATACAGTGCCCCCTATCATAACATAATGTCCTCTGATATTATAATATACAGTGCCCCCTATCATTATATAATGTCCTCTGTTATTATAATATACAGTGCCCTTTATATTACATAATGTCCTCTGTTATTATAATATACAGTGCCCCTTATATTACATAATGTCTTCTGTTATTATAATATACAGTGCCCTTTATATCACATAATGTCCTCTGTTATTATAATATACAGTGCCCCCTATCATTATATAATGTCCTCTGTTATTATAATATACAGTGCCCTTTATATTACATAATGTCCTCTGTTATTATAATATACAGTGCCACTTATATTACATAATGTCCTCTGTTATTATAATATACAGTGCCCCCTATAATTATATAATGTCCTCTCTTATTATAATATACAGTGCCCCCTATCATTACATAATGTCCTCTCTTATTATAATATACAGTGCCCCTTATATTACATAATGTCCTCTGTTATTATAATATACAGTGCCCCTTATATTACATGATGTCCTCTGATATTATAATATACAGTGCCCCCTATCATTATATAATGTCCTCTGTTATTATAATATACAGTGCCCCCTATCATTACATAATGTCCTCTGTTATTATAATATACAGTGCCCCTTATATTACATAATGTCCTCTGTTATTATAATATACAGTGCCCCTTATATTACATAATGTCCTCTGTTATTATAATATACAGTGCCCCCTATCATTACATAATGTCATCTGTTATTATAATATACAGTGCCCCTTATATTACATAATGTCCTCTGTTATTATAATATACAGTGCCCCCTATCATTATATAATGTCCTCTCTTATTATAATATACAGTGCCCTCTATCATTACATAATGTCCTCTGTTATTATAATATACAGTGCCCCTTATATTACATAATGTCCTCTATTATTATAATATACAGTGCCCCCAATTAATACATAATGTCCTCTGTTATTATAATATACAGTGCCCCCTATCATTACATAATGTCCGCTGTTATTATAATATACAGTGCCCCTTATATTACATAATGTCCTCTGTTATTATAATATACAGTGCCCCTTATATTACATAATGTCCTCTGATATTATAATATACAGTGCCCCCTATCATTATATAATGTCCTCTGTTATTATAATATACAGTGCCCCTTATATTACATAATGTCCTCTGTTATTATAATATACAGTGCCCCCTATTATCACATAATGTCCTCTGTTATTATAATATACAGTGCCCCTTATATTACATAATTTCCTCTGTTATTATAATATACAGTGCCCCCTATAATTATATAATGTCCTCTCTTATTATAATATACAGTGCCCCCTATCACTACATAATGTCCTCTCTTATTATAATATACAGTGCCCCTTATATTACATAATGTCCTCTGTTATTATAATATACAGTGCCCCTTATATTACATAATGTCCTCTGATATTATAATATACAGTGCCCCCTATCATTATATAATGTCCTCTGTTATTATAATATACAGTGCCCCTTATATTACATAATGTCCTCTGTTATTATAATATACAGTGCCCCCTATCATTACATAATGTCCTCTGTTATTATAATATACAGTGCCCCTTATATTACATAATTTCCTCTGTTATTATAATATACAGTGCCCCCTATCATTATATAATTTCCTCTCTTATTATAATATACAGTGCCCCTATCAATACATAATGTCCTCTGTTATTATAATATACAGTGCCCCCTATCATAACATAATGTCCTCTGTTATTATAATATACAGTGCCACTTATATTACATAATGTCCTCTGTTATTATAATATACAGTGCCCCCTATCATTACATAATGTCCTCTGTTATTATAATATACAGTGCCCCCTATCATTACATAATGTCCTCTGTTATTATAATATACAGTGCCCCCCTATCATTACATAATGTCCTCTGTTATTATAATATACAGTGCCCCTTATATTACATAATGTCCTCTGTTATTATAATATACAGTGCCCCCTATCATTATATAATGTCCTCTCTTATTATAATATACAGTGCCCCTATCATTACATAATGTCCTCTGTTATTATAATATACAGTGCCCCTTATATTACATAATGTCTTCTGTTATTATAATATACAGTGCCCCCTATCATTATATAATGTCCTCTGTTACTATAATATACAGTGCCCTTTATATTACATAATGTCCTCTGTTATTATAATATACAGTGCCACTTATATTACATAATGTCCTCTGTTATTATAATATACAGTGCCCCCTATCATTACATAATGTCCTCTGTTATTATAATATACAGTGCCCCCTATCATTACATAATGTCCTCTGTTATTATAATATACAGTGCCCCCCTATCATTACATAATGTCCTCTCTTATTATAATATACAGTGCCCCTTATATTACATAATGTCCTCTGTTATTATAATATACAGTGCCCCCTATCATTATATAATGTCCTCTCTTATTATAATATACAGTGCCCCTATCATTACATAATGTCCTCTGTTATTATAATATACAGTGCCCCTTATATTACATAATGTCCTCTATTATTATAATATACAGTGCCCCCTATCATTATATAATGTCCTCTCTTATTATAATATACAGTGCCCCCAATTATTACATAATGTCCTCTGTTATTATAATATACAGTGCCCCCTATCATTACATAATGTCCTCTGTTATTATAATATACAGTGCCCCTTATATTACATAATGTCCTCTGTTATTATAATATACAGTGCCCCTTACATTACATAATGTCCTCTGTTATTATAATATACAGTGCCCCTTATATAACATAATGTCCTCTGTTATTATAATATACAGTGCCACTTATATTACATAATGTCCTCTGTTATTATAATATACAGTGCCCCCTATCATTACATAATGTCCTCTGTTATTATAATATACAGTGCCCCCTATCATTACATAATGTCCTCTGTTATTATAATATACAGTGCCCCCTATCATTACATAATGTCCTCTGTTATTATAATATACAGTGCACCCTATCATTACATAATGTCCTCTGTTATTATAATATACAGTGCCCCCTATCATTACATAATGTCCTCTGTTATTATAATATACAGTGCCCCTTATATTACATAATGTCCTCTGTTATTATAATATACAGTGCCCCTTACATTACATAATTTCCTCTGTTATTATAATATACAGTGCCCCTTATATAACATAATGTCCTCTGTTATTATAATATACAGTGCCACTTATATTACATAATGTCCTCTGTTATTATAATATACAGTGCCCCCTATCATTACATAATGTCCTCTGTTATTATAATATACAGTGCACCCTATCATTACATAATGTCCTCTGTTATTATAATATACAGTGCCCCTTATATTACATAATGTCCTCTGTTATTATAATATACAGTGCCCCCTATCATTACATAATGTCCTCTGTTATTATAATATACAGTGCCCCCTATCATTACATAATGTCCTATGTTATTATAATATACAGTGCCCCTTATATTACATAATGTCCTCTGTTATTGTAATATACAGTGCCCCTTATATTACATAATTTCCTCTGTTATTATAATATACAGTGCCCCCTATCATTATATAATGTCCTCTCTTATTATAATATACAGTGTCCCCTATCATTACATTATGTCCTCTGTTATTATAATATACAGTGCCCCCTATCATTACATAATATCCTCTGTTATTATAATATACAGTGCCCCCTATCATTACATAATGTCCTCTGTTATTATAATATACAGTGCCCCTTATATTACATAATGTCCTCTATTATTATAATATGCAGTGCCCCCTATCATTATATCATGTCCTCTCTTATTATAATATACAGTGCACCCAATCATTACATAATGTCCTCTGTTATTATAATATACAGTGCCCCCTATCATTACATAATGTCCTCTGTTATTATAATATACAGTGCCCCTTATATTACATAATGTCCTCTGTTATTATAATATAAAGTGCCCCTTATATTACATAATGTCCTCTGTTATTATAATATACAGTGCCCCCTATCATTACATAATGTCCTCTGTTATTATAATATACAGTGCCCCTTATATTACATAATGTCCTCTGTTATTATAATATACAGTGCCCCCTATCATTATATAATGTCCTCTCTTATTATAATATACAGTGCCCCCCTATCATTACATAATGTCCTCTGTTATTATAATATACAGTGCCCCTTATATTACATAATGTCCTCTATTATTATAATATACAGTGCCCCCAATTAATACATAATGTCCTCTGTTATTATAATATACAGTGCCCCCTATCATTACATAATGTCCTCTGTTATTATAATATACAGTGCCCCTTATATTACATAATGTCCTCTGTTATTATAATATACAGTGCCCCCTATCATTATATAATGTCCTCTCTTATTATAATATACAGTGCCCTCTATCATTACATAATGTCCTCTGTTATTATAATATACAGTGCCCCCTTATATTACATAATGTCCTCTATTATTATAATATACAGTGCCCCCAATTAATACATAATGTCCTCTGTTATTATAATATACAGTGCCCCCTATCATTACATAATGTCCTCTGTTATTATAATATACAGTGCCCCTTATATTACATAATGTCGTCCTCTGTTATTATAATATACAGTGCCCCTTATATTACATAATGTCCTCTGATATTATAATATACAGTGCCCCCTATCATTATATAATGTCCTCTGTTATTATAATATACAGTGCCCCTTATATTACATAATGTCCTCTGTTATTATAATATACAGTGCCCCCTATTATCACATAATGTCCTCTGTTATTATAATATACAGTGCCCCTTATATTACATAATTTCCTCTGTTATTATAATATACAGTGCCCCCTATAATTATATAATGTCCTCTCTTATTATAATATACAGTGCCCCCTATCACTACATAATGTCCTCTCTTATTATAATATACAGTGCCCCTTATATTACATAATGTCCTCTGTTATTATAATATACAGTGCCCCTTATATTACATAATGTCCTCTGATATTATAATATACAGTGCCCCCTATCATTATATAATGTCCTCTGTTATTATAATATACAGTGCCCCTTATATTACATAATGTCCTCTGTTATTATAATATACAGTGCCCCCTATCATTACATAATGTCCTCTGTTATTATAATATACAGTGCCCCCTTATATTACATAATTTCCTATGTTATTATAATATACAGTGCCCCCTATCATTATATAATTTCATCTCTTATTATAATATACAGTGCCCCTATCAATACATAATGTCCTCTGTTATTATAATATACAGTGCCCCCTATCATAACATAATGTCCTCTGATATTATAATATACAGTGCCCCCTATCATTATATAATGTCCTCTGTTATTATAATATACAGTGCCCTTTATATTACATAATGTCCTCTGTTATTATAATATACAGTGCCCCTTATATTACATAATGTCTTCTGTTATTATAATATACAGTGCCCCCTATCATTATATAATGTCCTCTGTTATTATAATATACAGTGCCCTTTATATTACATAATGTCCTCTGTTATTATAATATACAGTGCCACTTATATTACATAATGTCCTCTGTTATTATAATATACAGTGCCCCCTATCATTACATAATGTCCTCTGTTATTATAATATACAGTGCCCCCTATCATTACATAATGTCCTCTGTTATTATAATATACAGTGCCCCCCTATCATTACATAATGTCCTCTGTTATTATAATATACAGTGCCCCTTATATTACATAATGTCCTCTGTTATTATAATATACAGTGCCCCCTATCATTATATAATGTCCTCTCTTATTATAATATACAGTGCCCCTATCATTACATAATGTCCTCTGTTATTATAATATACAGTGCCCCTTATATTACATAATGTCCTCTATTATTATAATATACAGTGCCCCCTATCATTATATAATGTCCTCTCTTATTATAATATACAGTGCCCCCAATTATTACATAATGTCCTCTGTTATTATAATATACAGTGCCCCCTATCATTACATAATGTCCTCTGTTATTATAATATACAGTGCCCCTTATATTACATAATGTCCTCTGTTATTATAATATACAGTGCCCCTTACATTACATAATGTCCTCTGTTATTATAATATACAGTGCCCCTTATATAACATAATGTCCTCTGTTATTATAATATACAGTGCCACTTATATTACATAATGTCCTCTGTTATTATAATATACAGTGCCCCCTATCATTACATAATGTCCTCTGTTATTATAATATACAGTGCCCCCTATCATTACATAATGTCCTCTGTTATTATAATATACAGTGCCCCCTATCATTACATAATGTCCTCTGTTATTATAATATACAGTGCACCCTATCATTACATAATGTCCTCTGTTATTATAATATACAGTGCCCCTTATATTACATAATGTCCTCTGTTATTATAATATACAGTGCCCCTTATATTACATAATGTCCTCTGATATTATAATATACAGTGCCCCCTATCATTATATAATGTCCTCTGTTATTATAATATACAGTGCCCCTTATATTACATAATGTCCTCTGTTATTATAATATACAGTGCCCCTATCATTACATAATGTCCTCTGTTATTATAATATACAGTGCCCCTTATATTACATAATGTCCTCTATTATTATAATATACAGTGCCCCCTATCATTATATAATGTCCTCTCTTATTATAATATACAGTGCCCCCAATTATTACATAATGTCCTCTGTTATTATAATATACAGTGCCCCCTATCATTACATAATGTCCTCTGTTATTATAATATACAGTGCCCCTTATATTACATAATGTCCTCTGTTATTATAATATACAGTGCCCCTTACATTACATAATGTCCTCTGTTATTATAATATACAGTGCCCCTTATATAACATAATGTCCTCTGTTATTATAATATACAGTGCCACTTATATTACATAATGTCCTCTGTTATTATAATATACAGTGCCCCCTATCATTACATAATGTCCTCTGTTATTATAATATACAGTGCCCCCTATCATTACATAATGTCCTCTGTTATTATAATACACAGTGCCCATTATATTACATAATGTCCTCTGTTGTTATAATATACAGTGCCCCTTATATTACATAATGTCCTCTGTTATTATAATATACAGTGCCCCCTATCATTACATGATGTCCTCTGTTATTATAATATACAGTGCCCCTTATATTACAAAATGTCCTCTGATATTATAATATACAGTGCCCCCTATCATTATATAATGTCCTCTGTTATTATAATATACAGTGCCCTTTATATTACATAATGTCCTCTGTTATAATATACAGTGCCCCTTATATTACATAATGTCTTTTGTTATTATAATATACAGTGCCCCTTATATTACATAATGTCCTCTGTGATTATAATATACAGTGCCCCTTATATTACATAATGTCCTCTGTTATTATAATATACAGTGCCCCCTATCATTACATAATGTCCTCTGTTATTATAATATACAGTGCCCCCTATCATTACATAATGTCCTATGTTATTATAATATACAGTGCCCCTTATATTACATAATGTCCTCTGTTATTATAATATACAGTGCCCCTTATATTACATAATGTCCTCTGTTATTATAATATACAGTGCCCCTTATATAACATAATGTCCTCTGTTATTATAATATACAGTGCCGCCTATCATTACATAATGTCCTCTGTTATTATAATATACAGTGCCCCCTATCATTACATAATGTCCTCTGTTATTATAATATACAGTGCCCCCTATCATTACATAATGTCCTCTGTTATTATAATATACAGTGCCCCTTATATTACATAATGTCCTCTGTTATTATAATATACAGTGCCCCCTATCATTACATAATGTCCTCTGTTATTATAATATACAGTGCCCCTTATATTACATAATGTCCTCTGTTATTATAATATACAGTGCCCCTTATCATTACATAATGTCCTCTGTTATTATAATATACAGTGCCCCCTATCATTACATAATGTCCTCTGTTATTATAATATACAGTGCCCCTTATATTACATAATGTCCTCTGTTATTATAATATACAGTGCCCCCTATCATTACATAATGTCCTCTGTTAATATAATATACAGTGCCCCTTATATTACATAATGTCCTCTGTTATTATAATATACAGTGCCCCCTATCATTATATAATGTCCTCTCTTATTATAATATACAGTGTCCCCTATCATTACATAATATCCTCTGTTATTATAATATACAGTGCCCCTTATATTACATAATGTCCTCTGTTATTATAATATACAGTGCCACCTATCATTACATAATGTCCTCTGTTATTATAATATACAGTGCCCCTTATATTACATAATGTCCTCTATTATTATAATATACAGTGCCCCCTATCATTATATAATGTCCTCTCTTATTATAATATACAGTGCCCCCTATCATTACATAATGTCCTCTGTTATTATAATACACAGTGCCCCCTATCATTACATAATGTCCTCTGTTATTATAATATACAGTGCCCCTTATATTACATAATGTCCTCTGTTATTATAATATACAGTGCCCTTATATTACATAATGTCCTCTATTATTATAATATACAGTGCCCCCTATCATTATATAATGTCCTCTCTTATTAAAATATACAGTGCCCCCAATTAATACATAATGTCCTCTGTTATTATAATATACAGTGCCCCCTATCATTACATAATGTCCTCTGTTATTATAATATACATTGCCCCTTATATTACATAATGTCCTCTGTTATTATAATATACAGTGCCCCCTATAATTATATAATGTCCTCTCTTATTATAATATACAGTGCCCCCTATCATTACATAATGTCCTCTCTTATTATAATATACAGTGCCCCTTATATTACATAATGTCCTCTGTTATTATAATATACAGTGCCCCTTATATTACATAATGTCCTCTGATATTATAATATACAGTGCCCCCTATCATTATATAATGTCCTCTGTTATTATAATATACAGTGCCCCTTATATTACATAATGTCCTCTGTTATTATAATATACAGTGCCCCCTATCATTACATAATGTCCTCTGTTATTATAATATACAGTGCCCCTTATAATACAAAATTTCCTCTGTAATTATAATATACAGTGCCCCCTATCATTATATAATGTCCTCTCTTATTATAATATACAGTGCCCCTATCAATACATAATGTCCTCTGTTATTATAATATACAGTGCCCCCTATCATTACATAATGTCCTCTGTTATTATAATATACAGTGCCCCTTATATTACATAATTTCCTCTGTTATTATAATATACAGTGCCCCCTATCATTACATAATGTCCTCTGATATTATAATATACAGTGCCCCCTATCATTATATAATGTCCTCTGTTATTATAATATACAGTGCCCTTTATATTACATAATGTCCTCTGTTATTATAATATACAGTGCCCCTTATATTACATAATGTCCTCTGTTATTATAATATACAGTGCCCCCTATAATTACATAATGTCCTCTCTTATTATAATATACAGTGTCCCCTATCATTACATAATGTCCTCTCTTATTATAATATACAGTGCCCCTTATATTACATAATGTCCTCTGTTATTATAATATACAGTGCCCCTTATACTACATAATGTCCTCTGATATTATAATATACAGTGCCCCCTATCATTATATAATGTCCTCTCTTATTATAATATACAGTGCCCCCTATCATTACATAATGTCCTCTGTTATTATAATATACAGTGCCCCTATCATTACAAAATATCCTCTGTTATTATAATATACAGTGCCCCCCTATCATTACATAATGTCCTCTGTTATTATAATATACAGTGCCCCTTATATTACATAATGTCCTCTGTTATTATAATATACAGTGCCCCTTATATTACATAATGTCCTCTGATATTATAATATACAGTGCCCCCTATCATTATATAATGTCCTCTGTTATTATAATATACAGTGCCCCTTATATTACATAATGTCCTCTGTTATTATAATATACAGTGCCCCCTATCATTACATAATGTCCTCTGTTATTATAATATACAGTGCCCCTTATAATACAAAATTTCCTCTGTTATTATAATATACAGTGCCCCCTATCATTATATAATGTCCTCTCTTATTATAATATACAGTGCCCCTATCAATACATAATGTCCTCTGTTATTATAATATACAGTGCCCCCTATCATTACATAATGTCCTCTGTTATTATAATATACAGTGCCCCTTATATTACATAATTTCCTCTGTTATTATAATATACAGTGCCCCCTATCATTACATAATGTCCTCTGATATTATAATATACAGTGCCCCCTATCATTATATAATGTCCTCTGTTATTATAATATACAGTGCCCCTTATATTACATAATGTCCTCTGTTATTATAATATACAGTGCCCCCTATCATTACATAATGTCCTCTGTTATTATAATATACAGTGCCCCTTATAATACAAAATTTCCTCTGTTATTATAATATACAGTGCCCCCTATCATTATATAATGTCCTCTCTTATTATAATATACAGAGCCCCTATCAATACATAATGTCCTCTGTTATTATAATATACAGTGCCCCCTATCATTACATAATGTCCTCTGTTATTATAATATACAGTGCCCCT
This sequence comes from Leptodactylus fuscus, assembly GCF_031893055.1. Taxonomy (NCBI): domain Eukaryota; kingdom Metazoa; phylum Chordata; class Amphibia; order Anura; family Leptodactylidae; genus Leptodactylus; species Leptodactylus fuscus. The sequence goes on from NW_027440329.1 coordinate 76,199, forward strand.
TATATTACATAATTTCCTCTGTTATTATAATATACAGTGCCCCCTATCATTACATAATGTCCTCTGATATTATAATATACAGTGCCCCCTATCATTATATAATGTCCTCTGTTATTATAATATACAGTGCCCTTTATATTACATAATGTCCTCTGTTATTATAATATACAGTGCCCCTTATATTACATAATGTCCTCTGTTATTATAATATACAGTGCCCCCTATAATTACATAATGTCCTCTCTTATTATAATATACAGTGTCCCCTATCATTACATAATGTCCTCTCTTATTATAATATACAGTGCCCCTTATATTACATAATGTCCTCTGTTATTATAATATACAGTGCCCCTTATACTACATAATGTCCTCTGATATTATAATATACAGTGCCCCCTATCATTATATAATGTCCTCTCTTATTATAATATACAGTGCCCCCTATCATTACATAATGTCCTCTGTTATTATAATATACAGTGCCCCTATCATTACAAAATATCCTCTGTTATTATAATATACAGTGCCCCCTATCATTACATAATGTCCTCTGTTATTATAATATACAGTGCCCCTTATATTACATAATGTCCTCTGTTATTATAATATACAGTGCCCCCTATCATTATATAATGTCCTCTGTTATTATAATATACAGTGCCCCCTATCATTACATAATGTCCTCTGTTATTATAATATACAGTGCCCCTTATATTACAAAATGTCCTCTGATATTATAATATACAGTGCCCCCTATCATTATATAATGTCCTCTGTTATTATAATATACAGTGCCCTTTATATTACATAATGTCCTCTGTTATTATAATATACAGTGCCACTTATATTACATAATGTCCTCTGTTATTATAATATACAGTGCCCCCTATCATTACATAATGTCCTCTGTTATTATAATATACAGTAAACCCTATCATTACATAATGTCCTCTGTTATTATAATATACAGTGCCCCTTACATTACATAATGTCCTCTGTTATTATAATATACAGTGCCCCTTATATAACATAATGTCCTCTGTTATTATAATATACAGTGCCACTTATATTACTTAATGTCCTCTGTTATTATAATATACAGTGCCCCCTATCATTACATAATGTCCTCTGTTATTATAATATACAGTGCACCCTATCATTACATAATGTCCTCTGTTATTATAATATACAGTGCCCCCTATCATTACATAATGTCCTCTGTTATTATAATATACAGTGCCCCCTATCATTACATAATGTCCTCTGTTATTATAATATACAGTGCCCCCTATCATTACATAATGTCCTCTGTTATTATAATATAAAGTGCCCCTTATATTACATAATGTCCTCTGTTATTATAATATACAGTGCCCCCTATCATTACATAATGTCCTCTGTTATTATAATATACAGTGCCCCTTATATTACATAATGTCCTCTGTTATTATAATATACAGTGCCCCCCCTATCATTACATAATGTCCTCTGTTATTATAATATACAGTGCCCCTTATATTACATAATGTCCTCTCTTATTATAATATACAGTGCCCCCTATCATTACATAATGTCCTCTGTTATTATAATATACAGTGCCCCTTATATTACATAATGTCCTCTATTATTATAATATACAGTGCCCCCAATTAATACATAATGTCCTCTGTTATTATAATATACAGTGCCCCCTATCATTACATAATGTCCTCTGTTATTATAATATACAGTGCCCCTTATATTACATAATGTCCTCTTTTATTATAATATACAGTGCCCCTTATATTACATAATGTCCTCTGATATTATAATATACAGTGCCCCCTATCATTATATAATGTCCTCTGTTATTATAATATACAGTGCCCCTTATATTACATAATGTCCTCTGTTATTATAATATACAGTGCCCCCTATCATTACATAATGTCCTCTGTTATTATAATATACAGTGCCCCTTATATTACATAATTTCCTCTGTTATTATAATATACAGTGCCCCCTATCATTATATAATGTCCTCTGTTATTATAATATACAGTGCTTCCTATCATAACATAATGTCTTCTGATATTATAATATACAGTGCCCCCTATCATTATATAATGTCCTCTGTTATTATAATATACAGTGCCCTTTATATTACATAATGTCCTCTGTTATTATAATATACAGTGCCCCTTATATTACATAATGTCTTCTGTTATTATAATATACAGTGCCCCCTATCATTATATAATATCCTCTGTTATTATAATATAAAGTGCCCTTTATATTACATAATGTCCTCTGTTATTATAATATACAGTGCCCCCTATCATTACATAATGTCCTCTGTTATTATAATATACAGTGCCCCCTATCATTACATAATGTCCTATGTTATTATAATATACAGTGCCCCTTATATTACATAATGTCCTCTGTTATTATAATATACAGTGCCCCTTATATTACATAATGTCCTCTGTTATTATAATATACAGTGCCCCCTATCATTATATAATGTCTTCTCTTATTATAATATACAGTGTCCCCTATCATTACATTATGTCCTCTGTTATTATAATATACAGTGCCCCCTATCATTACATAATGTCCTCTGTTATTATAATATACAGTGCCCCTTATATTACATAATGTCCTCTATTATTATAATATACAGTGCCCCCTATCATTATATAATGTCCTCTCTTATTATAATATACAGTGCCCCCAATCATTACATAATGTCCTCTGTTATTATAATACACAGTGCCCATTATATTACATAATGTCCTCTGTTGTTATAATATACAGTGCCCCTTATATTACATAATGTCCTCTGTTATTATAATATACAGTGCCTCCTATCATTACATAATGTCCTCTGTTATTATAATATACAGTGCCCCTTATATTACAAAATGTCCTCTGATATTATAATATACAGTGCCCCCTATCATTATATAATGTCCTCTGTTATTATAATATACAGTGCCCTTTATATTACATAATGTCCTCTGTTATAATATACAGTGCCCCTTATATTACATAATGTCTTTTGTTATTATAATATACAGTGCCCCTTATATTACATAATGTCCTCTGTGATTATAATATACAGTGCCCCTTATATTACATAATGTCCTCTGTTATTATAATATACAGTGCCCCCTATCATTACATAATGTCCTCTGTTATTATAATATACAGTGCCCCCTATCATTACATAATGTCCTATGTTATTATAATATACAGTGCCCCTTATATTACATAATGTCCTCTGTTATTATAATATACAGTGCCCCTTATATTACATAATGTCCTCTGTTATTATAATATACAGTGCCCCTTATATAACATAATGTCCTCTGTTATTATAATATACAGTGCCGCCTATCATTACATAATGTCCTCTGTTATTATAATATACAGTGCCCCCTATCATTACATAATGTCCTCTGTTATTATAATATACAGTGCCCCCTATCATTACATAATGTCCTCTGTTATTATAATATACAGTGCCCCTTATATTACATAATGTCCTCTGTTATTATAATATACAGTGCCCCCTATCATTATATAATGTCCTCTCTTATTATAATATACAGTGCCCCTATCAATACATAATGTCCTCTGTTATTATAATATACAGTGCCCTCCGTCATAACATAATGTCCTCTGATATTATAATATACAGTGCCCCCTATCATTATATAATGTCCTCTGTTATTATAATATACAGTGCCCCCTATCATTAAATAATGTCCTCTGTTATTATAATATACAGTGCCCCCTATCATTACATAATGTCCTCTGATATTATAATATACAGTGCCCCTATCATTATATAATGTCCTCTATTATTATAATATACAGTGCCCCCTATCATTATATAATGTCCTCTGTTATTATAATATACAGTGCCCCTTATATTACATAATGTCCTCTGTTATTATAATATACAGTGCCACTTATATTACATAATGTCCTCTGTTATTATAATATACAGTGCCCCCTATCATTACATAATGTCCTCTGTTATTATAATATACAGTGCCCCTTATATTACATAATGTCCTCTGTTATTATAATATACAGTGCCCCCTATCATTATATAATGTCCTCTCTTATTATAATATACAGTGCCCCTATCAATACATAATGTCCTCTGTTATTATAATATACAGTGCCCCCTGTCATAACATAATGTCCTCTGATATTATAATATACAGTGCCCCCTATCATTATATAATGTCCTCTCTTATTATAATATACAGTGCCCCCTATCATTACATAATGTCCTCTGTTATTATAATATACAGTGCCCCTTATATTACATAATGTCCTCTATTATTATAATATACAGTGCCCCCTATCATTATATAATGTCCTCTCTTATTATAATATACAGTGCCCCTTATATTACATAATGTCCTCTGTTATTATAATATACAGTGCCCCCTATCATTACATAATGTCCTCTGTTATTATAATATACAGTGCCCCCTATCATTACATAATGTCCTCTGTTATTATAATATACAGTGCCCCCTATCATTACATAATGTCCTCTGTTATTATAATATACAGTGCCCCTTATATTACATAATGTCCTCTGTTATTATAATATACAGTGCCCTTTATATTACATAATGTCCTCTGTTAATATAATATACAGTGCCCCTTATATTACATAATGTCCTCTGTTAATATAATATACAGTGCCCCTTATATTACATAATGTCCTCTGTTATTATAATATACAGTGCCCCCTATCATTATATAATGTCTTCTCTTATTATAATATACAGTGTCCCCTATCATTACATAATATCCTCTGTTATTATAATATACAGTGCCCCTTATATTACATAATGTCCTCTTATTATAATATACAGTGCCCCCTGTCATAACATAATGTCCTCTGATATTATAATATACAGTGCCCCCTATCATTATATAATGTCCTCTGTTATTATAATATACAGTGCCCCTTATATTACATAATGTCCTCTGTTATTATAATATACAGTGCCCCCTATCATTATATAATGTCCTCTCTTATTATAATATACAGTGTCCCCTATCATTACATAATATCCTCTGTTATTATAATATACAGTGCCCCTTATATTACATAATGTCCTCTGTTATTATAATATACAGTGCCCCCTGTCATAACATAATGTCCTCTGATATTATAATATACAGTGCCCCCTATCATTATATAATGTCCTCTGTTATTATAATATACAGTGCCCCTTATATTACATAATGTCCTCTGTTATTATAATATACAGTGCCCCCTATCATTATATAATGTCCTCTCTTATTATAATATACAGTGCCCCCTATCATTACATAATGTCCTCTGTTATTATAATATACAGTGCCCCTTATATTACATAATGTCCTCTATTATTATAATATACAGTGCCCCCTATCATTATATAATGTCCTCTCTTATTATAATATACAGTGCCCCCAATTATTACATAATGTCCTCTGTTATTATAATATACAGTGCCCCCTATCATTACATAATGTCCTCTGTTATTATAATATACAGTGCCCCTTATATTACATAATGTCCTCTGTTATTATAATATACAGTGCCCCTTACATTACATAATGTCCTCTGTTATTATAATATACAGTGCCCCTTATATAACATAATGTCCTCTGTTATTATAATATACAGTGCCACTTATATTACATAATGTCCTCTGTTATTATAATATACAGTGCCCCCTATCATTACATAATGTCCTCTGTTATTATAATATACAGTGCCCCCTATAATTACATAATGTCCTCTGTTATTATAATATACAGTGCCCCCTATCATTACATAATGTCCTCTGTTATTATAATATACAGTGCCCCCTATCATAACATAATGTCCTCTGATATTATAATATACAGTGCCCCCTATCATTATATAATGTCCTCTCTTATTATAATATACAGTGCCCCCTATCATTACATAATGTCCTCTGTTATTATAATATACAGTGCCCCTTATATTACATAATGTCCTTTATTATTATAATATACAGTGCCCCCTATCATTATATAATGTCCTCTCTTATTATAATATACAGTGTCCCCAAATATTACATAATGTCCTCTGTTATTATAATATACAGTGCCCCTTATATTACATAATTTCCTCTGTTATTATAATATACAGTGCCCCCTATCATTATATAATGTCCTCTCTTATTATAATATACAGTGCCCCTATCAATACATAATGTCCTCTGTTATTATAATATACAGTGCCCCCTATCATAACATAATGTCCTCTGATATTATAATATACAGTGCCCCTATCATTATATAATGTCCTCTATTATTATAATATACAGTGCCCCCTATCATTATATAATGTCCTGTCTTATTATAATATACAGTGCCCCCAATTATTACATAATGTCCTCTGTTATTATAATATACAGTGCCCCCTATCATTACATAATGTCCTCTGTTATTATAATATACAGTGCACCCTATCATTACATAATGTCCTCTGTTATTATAATATACAGTGCCCCCTATCATTACATAATGTCCTCTGTTATTATAATATACACTGCCCCCTATCATTACATAATGTACTCTGTTATTATAATATACAGTGCCCCTTATATTACATAATGTCCTCTGTTATTATAATATACAGTGCCCCCTATCATTACATAATGTCCTCTGTTATTATAATATACAGTGCCCCCTATCATTACATAATGTCCTATGTTATTATAATATACAGTGCCCCTTATATTACATAATGTCCTCTGTTATTATAATATACAGTGCCCCTTATATTACATAATGTCCTCTGTTATTATAATATACAGTGCCCCCTATCATTATATAATGTCTTCTCTTATTATAATATACAGTGTCCCCTATCATTACATTATGTCCTCTGTTATTATAATATACAGTGCCCCCTATCATTACATAATGTCCTCTGTTATTATAATATACAGTGCCCCTTATATTACATAATGTCCTCTATTATTATAATATACAGTGCCCCCTATCATTATATAATGTCCTCTCTTATTATATTATACAGTGCCCCGAATCATTACATAATGTCCTCTGTTATTATAATACACAGTGCCCATTATATTACATAATGTCCTCTGTTGTTATAATATACAGTGCCCCTTATATTACATAATGTCCTCTGTTATTATAATATACAGTGCCCCCTATCATTACATAATGTCCTCTGTTATTATAATATACAGTGCCCCTTATATTACAAAATGTCCTCTGATATTATAATATACAGTGCCCCCTATCATTATATAATGTCCTCTGTTATTATAATATACAGTGCCCTTTATATTACATAATGTCCTCTGTTATAATATACAGTGCCCCTTATATTACATAATGTCTTTTGTTATTATAATATACAGTGCCCCTTATATTACATAATGTCCTCTGTGATTATAATATACAGTGCCCCTTATATTACATAATGTCCTCTGTTATTATAATATACAGTGCCCCCTATCATTACATAATGTCCTCTGTTATTATAATATACAGTGCCCCCTATCATTACATAATGTCCTATGTTATTATAATATACAGTGCCCCTTATATTACATAATGTCCTCTGTTATTATAATATACAGTGCCCCTTATATTACATAATGTCCTCTGTTATTATAATATACAGTGCCCCTTATATAACATAATGTCCTCTGTTATTATAATATACAGTGCCGCCTATCATTACATAATGTCCTCTGTTATTATAATATACAGTGCCCCCTATCATTACATAATGTCCTCTGTTATTATAATATACAGTGCCCCCTATCATTACATAATGTCCTCTGTTATTATAATATACAGTGCCCCTTATATTACATAATGTCCTCTGTTATTATAATATACAGTGCCCCCTATCATTACATAATGTCCTCTATTATTATAATATACAGTGCCCCTTATATTACATAATGTCCTCTGTTATTATAATATACAGTGCCCCTTATCATTACATAATGTCCTCTGTTATTATAATATACAGTGCCCCCTATCATTACATAATGTCCTCTGTTATTATAATATACAGTGCCCCTTATATTACATAATGTCCTCTGTTATTATAATATACAGTGCCCCCTATCATTACATAATGTCCTCTGTTAATATAAAATACAGTGCCCCTTATATTACATAATGTCCTCTGTTATTATAATATACAGTGCCCCCTATCATTACATAATGTCCTCTATTATTATAATATACAGTGCCCCTTATATTACATAATATCCTCTGTTATTATAATATACAGTGCCCCTTATATTACATAATGTCCTCTGTTATTATAATATACAGTGCCCCCTATCATTACATAATGTCCTCTGTTATTATAATATACAGTGCCCCTTATATTACATAATGTCCTCTATTATTATAATATACAGTGCCCCCTATCATTATATAATGTCCTCTCTTATTATAATATACAGTGCCCCCTATCATTACATAATGTCCTCTGTTATTATAATACACAGTGCCCCCTATCATTACATAATGTCCTCTGTTATTATAATATACAGTGCCCCTTATATTACATAATGTCCTCTGTTATTATAATATACAGTGCCCTTATATTACATAATGTCCTCTGTTATTATAATATACAGTGCCCCCTATCATTACATAATGTCCTCTGTTATTATAATATACAGTGCCCCCTATCATAACATAATGTCCTCTGATATTATAATATACAGTGCCCCCTATCATTATATAATGTCCTCTCTTATTATAATATACAGTGCCCCCTATCATTACATAATGTCCTCTGTTATTATAATATACAGTGCCCCTTATATTACATAATGTCCTTTATTATTATAATATACAGTGCCCCCTATCATTATATAATGTCCTCTCTTATTATAATATACAGTGTCCCCAAATATTACATAATGTCCTCTGTTATTATAATATACAGTGCCCCTTATATTACATAATTTCCTCTGTTATTATAATATACAGTGCCCCCTATCATTATATAATGTCCTCTCTTATTATAATATACAGTGCCCCTATCAATACATAATGTCCTCTGTTATTATAATATACAGTGCCCCCTATCATAACATAATGTCCTCTGATATTATAATATACAGTGCCCCTATCATTATATAATGTCCTCTATTATTATAATATACAGTGCCCCCTATCATTATATAATGTCCTGTCTTATTATAATATACAGTGCCCCCAATTATTACATAATGTCCTCTGTTATTATAATATACAGTGCCCCCTATCATTACATAATGTCCTCTGTTATTATAATATACAGTGCACCCTATCATTACATAATGTCCTCTGTTATTATAATATACAGTGCCCCCTATCATTACATAATGTCCTCTGTTATTATAATATACATTGCCCCCTATCATTACATAATGTACTCTGTTATTATAATATACAGTGCCCCTTATATTACATAATGTCCTCTGTTATTATAATATACAGTGCCCCCTATCATTACATAATGTCCTCTGTTATTATAATATACAGTGCCCCCTATCATTACATAATGTCCTATGTTATTATAATATACAGTGCCCCTTATATTACATAATGTCCTCTGTTATTATAATATACAGTGCCCCTTATATTACATAATGTCCTCTGTTATTATAATATACAGTGCCCCCTATCATTATATAATGTCCTCTCTTATTATAATATACAGTGTCCCCTATCATTACATTATGTCCTCTGTTATTATAATATACAGTGCCCCCTATCATTACATAATGTCCTCTGTTATTATAATATACAGTGCCCCTTATATTACATAATGTCCTCTATTATTATAATATACAGTGCCCCCTATCATTATATAATGTCCTCTCTTATTATAATATACAGTGCCCCCAATCATTACATAATGTCCTCTGTTATTATAATACACAGTGCCCATTATATTACATAATGTCCTCTGTTGTTATAATATACAGTGCCCCTTATATTACATAATGTCCTCTGTTATTATAATATACAGTGCCCCCTATCATTACATAATGTCCTCTGTTATTATAATATACAGTGCCCCTTATATTACAAAATGTCCTCTGATATTATAATATACAGTGCCCCCTATCATTATATAATGTCCTCTGTTATTATAATATACAGTGCCCTTTATATTACATAATGTCCTCTGTTATAATATACAGTGCCCCTTATATTACATAATGTCTTTTGTTATTATAATATACAGTGCCCCTTATATTACATAATGTCCTCTGTGATTATAATATACAGTGCCCCTTATATTACATAATGTCCTCTGTTATTATAATATACAGTGCCCCCTATCATTACATAATGTCCTCTGTTATTATAATATACAGTGCCCCCTATCATTACATAATGTCCTATGTTATTATAATATACAGTGCCCCTTATATTACATAATGTCCTCTGTTATTATAATATACAGTGCCCCTTATATTACATAATGTCCTCTGTTATTATAATATACAGTGCCCCTTATATAACATAATGTCCTCTGTTATTATAATATACAGTGCCGCCTATCATTACATAATGTCCTCTGTTATTATAATATACAGTGCCCCCTATCATTACATAATGTCCTCTGTTATTATAATATACAGTGCCCCCTATCATTACATAATGTCCTCTGTTATTATAATATACAGTGCCCCTTATATTACATAATGTCCTCTGTTATTATAATATACAGTGCCCCCTATCATTACATAATGTCCTCTGTTATTATAATATACAGTGCCCCTTATATTACATAATGTCCTCTGTTATTATAATATACAGTGCCCCTTATCATTACATAATGTCCTCTGTTATTATAATATACAGTGCCCCCTATCATTACATAATGTCCTCTGTTATTATAATATACAGTGCCCCTTATATTACATAATGTCCTCTGTTATTATAATATACAGTGCCCCCTATCATTACATAATGTCCTCTGTTAATATAATATACAGTGCCCCTTATATTACATAATGTCCTCTGTTATTATAATATACAGTGCCCCCTATCATTATATAATGTCCTCTCTTATTATAATATACAGTGTCCCCTATCATTACATAATATCCTCTGTTATTATAATATACAGTGCCCCTTATATTACATAATGTCCTCTGTTATTATAATATACAGTGCCCCCTATCATTACATAATGTCCTCTGTTATTATAATATACAGTGCCCCTTATATTACATAATGTCCTCTATTATTATAATATACAGTGCCCCCTATCATTATATAATGTCCTCTCTTATTATAATATACAGTGCCCCCTATCATTACATAATGTCCTCTGTTATTATAATACACAGTGCCCCCTATCATTACATAATGTCCTCTGTTATTATAATATACAGTGCCCCTTATATTACATAATGTCCTCTATTATTATAATATACAGTGCCCCCTATCATTATATAATGTCCTCTCTTATTAAAATATACAGTGCCCCCAATTAATACATAATGTCCTCTGTTATTATAATATACAGTGCCCCCTATCATTACATAATGTCCTCTGTTATTATAATATACAGTGCCCCTTATATTACATAATGTCCTCTGTTATTATAATATACAGTGCCCCCTATAATTATATAATGTCCTCTCTTATTATAATATACAGTGCCCCCTATCATTACATAATGTCCTCTCTTATTATAATATACAGTGCCCCTTATATTACATAATGTCCTCTGTTATTATAATATACAGTGCCCCTTATATTACATAATGTCCTCTGATATTATAATATACAGTGCCCCCTATCATTATATAATGTCCTCTGTTATTATAATATACAGTGCCCCTTATATTACATAATGTCCTCTGTTATTATAATATACAGTGCCCCCTATCATTACATAATGTCCTCTGTTATTATAATATACAGTGCCCCTTATAATACAAAATTTCCTCTGTTATTATAATATACAGTGCCCCCTATCATTATATAATGTCCTCTCTTATTATAATATACAGTGCCCCTATCAATACATAATGTCCTCTGTTATTATAATATACAGTGCCCCCTATCATTACATAATGTCCTCTGTTATTATAATATACAGTGCCCCTTATATTACATAATTTCCTCTGTTATTATAATATACAGTGCCCCCTATCATTACATAATGTCCTCTGATATTATAATATACAGTGCCCCCTATCATTATATAATGTCCTCTGTTATTATAATATACAGTGCCCTTTATATTACATAATGTCCTCTGTTATTATAATATACAGTGCCCCTTATATTACATAATGTCCTCTGTTATTATAATATACAGTGCCCCCTATAATTACATAATGTCCTCTCTTATTATAATATACAGTGTCCCCTATCATTACATAATGTCCTCTCTTATTATAATATACAGTGCCCCTTATATTACATAATGTCCTCTGTTATTATAATATACAGTGCCCCTTATACTACATAATGTCCTCTGATATTATAATATACAGTGCCCCCTATCATTATATAATGTCCTCTCTTATTATAATATACAGTGCCCCCTATCATTACATAATGTCCTCTGTTATTATAATATACAGTGCCCCTATCATTACAAAATATCCTCTGTTATTATAATATACAGTGCCCCCTATCATTACATAATGTCCTCTGTTATTATAATATACAGTGCCCCTTATATTACATAATGTCCTCTGTTATTATAATATACAGTGCCCCCTATCATTATATAATGTCCTCTGTTATTATAATATACAGTGCCCCCTATCATTACATAATGTCCTCTGTTATTATAATATACAGTGCCCCTTATATTACAAAATGTCCTCTGATATTATAATATACAGTGCCCCCTATCATTATATAATGTCCTCCTATTATAATATACAGTGCCCTTTATATTACATAATGTCCTCTGTTATTATAATATACAGTGCCACTTATATTACATAATGTCCTCTGTTATTATAATATACAGTGCCCCCTATCATTACATAATGTCCTCTGTTATTATAATATACAGTAAACCCTATCATTACATAATGTCCTCTGTTATTATAATATACAGTGCCCCTTACATTACATAATGTCCTCTGTTATTATAATATACAGTGCCCCTTATATAACATAATGTCCTCTGTTATTATAATATACAGTGCCACTTATATTACTTAATGTCCTCTGTTATTATAATATACAGTGCCCCCTATCATTACATAATGTCCTCTGTTATTATAATATACAGTGCACCCTATCATTACATAATGTCCTCTGTTATTATAATATACAGTGCCCCCTATCATTACATAATGTCCTCTGTTATTATAATATACAGTGCCCCCTATCATTACATAATGTCCTCTGTTATTATAATATACATTGCCCCCTATCATTATATAATGTCCTCTCTTATTATAATATACAGTGCCCCCTATCATTACATAATGTCCTCTGTTATTATAATATACAGTGCCCCTTATATTACATAATGTCCTCTCTTATTATAATATACAGTGCCCCCTATCATTACATAATGTCCTCTGTTATTATAATATACAGTGCCCCTTATATTACATAATGTCCTCTATTATTATAATATACAGTGCCCCCAATTAATACATAATGTCCTCTGTTATTATAATATACAGTGCCCCCTATCATTACATAATGTCCTCTGTTATTATAATATACAGTGCCCCTTATATTACATAATGTCCTCTTTTATTATAATATACAGTGCCCCTTATATTACATAATTTCCTCTGTTATTATAATATACAGTGCCCCCTATCATTATATAATGTCCTCTGTTATTATAATATACAGTGCCCCCTATCATAACATAATGTCTTCTGATATTATAATATACAGTGCCCCCTATCATTATATAATGTCCTCTGTTATTATAATATACAGTGCCCTTTATATTACATAATGTCCTCTGTTATTATAATATACAGTGCCCCTTATATTACATAATGTCTTCTGTTATTATAATATACAGTGCCCCCTATCATTATATAATATCCTCTGTTATTATAATATAAAGTGCCCTTTATATTACATAATGTCCTCTGTTATTATAATATACAGTGCCCCCTATCATTACATAATGTCCTCTGTTATTATAATATACAGAGCCCCTTATATTACATAATGTCCTCTGTTATTATAATATACATTGCCCCCTATCATTATATAATGTCCTCTCTTATTATAATATACAGTGCCCCCTATCATTACATAATGTCCTCTGTTATTATAATATACAGTGCCCCTTATATTACATAATGTCCTCTATTATTATAATATACAGTGCCCCCTATCATTATATAATGTCCTCTCTTATTATAATATACAGTGCCCCCTATCATTACATAATGTCCTCTGTTATTATAATATACAGTGCCCCTTATATTACATAATTTCCTCTGTTATTATAATATACAGTGCCTCCTATCATAACATAATGTCCTCTGATATTATAATATACAGTGCCCCCTATCATTATATAATGTCCTCTCTTATTATAATATACAGTGCCCCCTATCATTACGTAGTGTCCTCTGTTATTATAATATACAGTGCCCCTTATATTACATAATGTCCTCTATTATTATAATATACAGTGCCCCCTATCATTATATAATGTCCTCTCTTATTATAATATACAGTACCCCCAATTATTACATAATGTCCTCTGTTATTATAATATACAGTGCCCCTTATATTACATAATTTCCTCTGTTATTATAATATACAGTGCCCCCTATCATTATATAATGTCCTCTCTTATTATAATATACAGTGCCCCTATCAATACATAATGTCCTCTGTTATTATAATATACAGTGCCCCCTATCATAACATAATGTCCTCTGATATTATAATATACAGTGCCCCCTATCATTATATAATGTCCTCTGTTATTATAATATACAGTGCCCTTTATATTACATAATGTCCTCTGTTATTATAATATACAGTGCCCCTTATATTACATAATGTCTTCTGTTATTATAATATACAGTGCCCTTTATATTACATAATGTCCTCTGTTATTATAATATACAGTGCCCCCTATCATTATATAATGTCCTCTGTTATTATAATATACAGTGCCCTTTATATTACATAATGTCCTCTGTTATTATAATATACAGTGCCACTTATATTACATAATGTCCTCTGTTATTATAATATACAGTGCCCCCTATCATTACATAATGTCCTCTGTTATTATAATATACAGTGCCCCCTATCATTACATAATGTCCTCTGTTATTATAATATACAGTGCCCCCCCTATCATTACATAATGTCCTCTGTTATTATAATATACAGTGCCCCTTATATTACATAATGTCCTCTGTTATTATAATATACAGTGCCCCCTATCATTATATAATGTCCTCTCTTATTATAATATTCAGTGCCCCCTATCATTACATAATGTCCTCTGTTATTATAATATACAGTGCCCCTTATATTACATAATGTCCTCTATTATTATAATATACAGTGCCTCCTATCATTATATAATGACCTCTCTTATTATAATATACAGTGCCCCCAATTATTACATAATGTCCTCTGTTATTATAATATACAGTGCCCCCTATCATTACATAATGTCCTCTGTTATTATAATATACAGTGCCCCTTATATTACATAATGTCCTCTGTTATTATAATATACAGTGCCCCTTACATTACATAATGTCCTCTGTTATTATAATATACAGTGCCCCTTATATAACATAATGTCCTCTGTTATTATAATATACAGTGCCACTTATATTACATAATGTCCTCTGTTATTATAATATACAGTGCCCCCTATCATTACATAATGTCCTCTGTTATTATAATATACAGTGCACCCTATCATTACATAATGTCCTCTGTTATTATAATATACAGTGCCCCCTATCATTACATAATGTCCTCTGTTATTATAATATACAGTGCCCCTTATATTACATAATGTCCTCTGTTATTATAATATACAGTGCCCCCTATCATTACATAATGTCCTCTGTTATTATAATATACAGTGCCCCCTATCATTACATAATGTCCTATGTTATTATAATATACAGTGCCCCTTATATTACATAATGTCCTCTGTTATTGTAATATACAGTGCCCCTTATATTACATAATTTCCTCTGTTATTATAATATACAGTGCCCCCTATCATTATATAATGTCCTCTCTTATTATAATATACAGTGTCCCCTATCATTACATTATGTCCTCTGTTATTATAATATACAGTGCCCCCTATCATTACATAATATCCTCTGTTATTATAATATTCAGTGCCCCCTATCATTACATAATGTCCTCTGTTATTATAATATACAGTGCCCCTTATATTACATAATGTCCTCTATTATTATAATATGCAGTGCCCCCTATCATTATATAATGTCCTCTCTTATTATAATATACAGTGCACCCAATCATTACATAATGTCCTCTGTTATTATAATATACAGTGCCCCCTATCATTACATAATGTCCTCTGTTATTATAATATACAGTGCCCCTTATATTACAAAATGTCCTCTGTTATTATAATATAAAGTGCCCCTTATATTACATAATGTCCTCTGTTATTATAATATACAGTGCCCCCTATCATTACATAATGTCCTCTGTTATTATAATATACAGTGCCCCTTATATTACATAATGTCCTCTGTTATTATAATATACAGTGCCCCCTATCATTATATAATGTCCTCTCTTATTATAATATACAGTGCCCCCTATCATTACATAATGTCCTCTCTTATTATAATATACAGTGCCCCTTATATTACATAATGTCCTCTATTATTATAATATACAGTGCCCCCAATTAATACATAATGTCCTCTGTTATTATAATATACAGTGCCCCCTATCATTACATAATGTCCTCTGTTATTATAATATACAGTGCCCCTTATATTACATAATGTCCTCTGTTATTATAATATACAGTCCCCCCTATAATTATATAATGTCCTCTCTTATTATAATATACAGTGCCCCCTATCATTACATAATGTCCTCTCTTATTATAATATACAGTGCCCCTTATATTACATAATGTCCTCTGTTATTATAATATACAGTGCCCCTTATATTACATGATGTCCTCTGATATTATAATATACAGTGCCCCCTATCATTATATAATGTCCTCTGTTATTATAATATACAGTGCCCCCTATCATTACATAATGTCCTCTGTTATTATAATATACAGTGCCCCTTATATTACATAATGTCCTCTGTTATTATAATATACATTGCCCCTTATATTACATAATGTCCTCTGTTATTATAATATACAGTGCCCCCTATCATTACATAATGTCCTCTGTTATTATAATATACAGTGCCCCTTATATTACATAATGTCCTCTGTTATTATAATATACAGTGCCCCCTATCATTATATAATGTCCTCTCTTATTATAATATACAGTGCCCTCTATCATTACATAATGTCCTCTGTTATTATAATATACAGTGCCCCTTATATTACATAATGTTCTCTATTATTATAATATACAGTGCCCCCAATTAATACATAATGTCCTCTGTTATTATAATATACAGTGCCCCCTATCATTACATAATGTCCTATGTTATTATAATATACAGTGCCCCTTATATTACATAATGTCCTCTGATATTATAATATACAGTGCCCCCTATCATTATATAATGTCCTCTGTTATTATAATATACAGTGCCCCTTATATTACATAATGTCCTCTGTTATTATAATATACAGTGCCCCCTATTATCACATAATGTCCTCTGTTATTATAATATACAGTGCCCCTTATATTACATAATTTCCTCTGTTATTATAATATACAGTGCCCCCTATAATTATATAATGTCCTCTCTTATTATAATATACAGTGCCCCCTATCATTACATAATGTCCTCTCTTATTATAATATACAGTGCCCCTTATATTACATAATGTCCTCTGTTATTATAATATACAGTGCCCCTTATATTACATAATGTCCTCTGATATTATAATATACAGTGCCCCCTATCATTATATAATGTCCTCTGTTATTATAATATACAGTGCCCCTTATATTACATAATGTCCTCTGTTATTATAATATACAGTGCCCCCTATCATTACATAATGTCCTCTGTTATTATAATATACAGTGCCCCTTATATTACATAATTTCCTCTGTTATTATAATATACAGTGCCCCTATCAATACATAATGTCCTCTCTTATTATAATATACAGTGCCCCCTATCATAACATAATGTCCTCTGATATTATAATATACAGTGCCCCCTATCATTATATAATGTCCTCTGTTATTATAATATACAGTGCCCTTTATATTACATAATGTCCTCTGTTATTATAATATACAGTGCCCCTTATATTACATAATGTCTTCTGTTATTATAATATACAGTGCCCCCTATCATTATATAATGTCCTCTGTTATTATAATATACAGTGCCCTTTATATTACATAATGTCCTCTGTTATTATAATATACAGTGCCACTTATATTACATAATGTCCTCTGTTATTATAATATACAGTGCCCCCTATCATTACATAATGTCCTCTGTTATTATAATATACAGTGCCCCCTATCATTACATAATGTCCTCTGTTATTATAATATACAGTGCCCCCCTATCATTACATAATGTCCTCTGTTATTATAATATACAGTGCCCCCTATCATTATATAATGTCCTCTCTTATTATAATATACAGTGCCCCTATCATTACATAATGTCCTCTGTTATTATAATATACAGTGCCCCTTATATTACATAATGTCCTCTATTATTATAATATACAGTGCCCCCTATCATTATATAATGTCCTCTCTTATTATAATATACAGTGCCCCTATCATTACATAATGTCCTCTGTTATTATAATATACAGTGCCCCTTATATTACATAATGTCCTCTATTATTATAATATACAGTGCCCCCTATCATTATATAATGTCCTCTCTTATTATAATATACAGTGCCCCCAATTATTACATAATGTCCTCTGTTATTATAATATACAGTGCCCCCTATCATTACATAATGTCCTCTGTTATTATAATATACAGTGCCCCTTATATTACATAATGTCCTCTGTTATTATAATATACAGTGCCCCTTACATTACATAATGTCCTCTGTTATTATAATATACAGTGCCCCTTATATAACATAATGTCCTCTGTTATTATAATATACAGTGCCCCTTATATTACATAATTTCCTCTGTTATTATAATATACAGTGCCCCCTATAATTATATAATGTCCTCTCTTATTATAATATACAGTGCCCCCTATCATTACATAATGTCCTCTCTTATTATAATATACAGTGCCCCTTATATTACATAATGTCCTCTGTTATTATAATATACAGTGCCCCTTATATTACATAATGTCCTCTGATACTATAATATACAGTGCCCCCTATCATTATATAATGTCCTCTGTTATTATAATATACAGTGCCCCTTATATTACATAATGTCCTCTGTTATTATAATATACAGTGCCCCTATCAATACATAATGTCCTCTGTTATTATAATATACAGTGCCCCCTATCATAACATAATGTCCTCTGATATTATAATATACAGTGCCCCCTATCATTATATAATGTCCTCTGTTATTATAATATACAGTGCCCCTTATATTACATAATGTCCTCTGTTATTATAATATACAGTGCCCCTTATATAACATAATGTCCTCTGTTATTATAATATACAGTGCCACTTATATTACATAATGTCCTCTGTTATTATAATATACAGTGCCCCCTATCATTACATAATGTCCTCTGTTATTATAATATACAGTGCCCCCTATCATTACATAATGTCCTCTGTTATTATAATATACAGTGCACCCTGTCATTACATAATGTCCTCTATTATTATAATATACAGTGCCCCCTATCATTATATAATGTCCTCTCTTATTATAATATACAGTGCCCCCAATTATTACATAATGTCCTCTGTTATTATAATATACAGTGCCCCTTACATTACATAATGTCCTCTGTTATTATAATATACAGTGCCCCTTATATAACATAATGCCCTCTGTTATTATAATATACAGTGCCACTTATATTACATAATGTCCTCTGTTATTATAATATACAGTGCCCCCTATCATTACATAATGTCCTCTGTTATTATAATATACAGTGCCCCCTATCATTACATAATGTCCTCTGTTATTATAATATACAGTGCCCCCTATCATTACATAATGTCCTCTGTTATTATAATATACAGTGCCCCCTATCATTACATAATGTCCTCTGTTATTATAATATACAGTGCACCCTATCATTACATAATGTCCTCTATTATTATAATATACAGTGCCCCCTATCATTATATAATGTCCTCTCTTATTATAATATACAGTGCCCCCAATTATTACATAATGTCCTCTGTTATTATAATATACAGTGCCCCCTATCATTACATAATGTCCTCTGTTATTATAATATACAGTGCCCCTTATATTACATAATGTCCTCTGTTATTATAATATACAGTGCCCCTTACATTACATAATGTCCTCTGTTATTATAATATACAGTGCCCCTTATATAACATATTGTCCTCTGTTATTATAATATACAGTGCCACTTATATTACATAATGTCCTCTGTTATTATAATATACAGTGCCCCCTATCATTACATAATGTCCTCTGTTATTATAATATACAGTGCCCCCTATCATTACATAATGTCCTCTGTTATTATAATATACAGTGCACCCTATCATTACATAATGTCCTCTGTTATTATAATGTACAGTGCCCCCTATCATTACATAATGTCCTCTGTTATTATAATATACAGTGCCCCCTATCATTACATAATGTCCTCTCTTATTATATTATACAGTGCCCCCAATTATTACATAATGTCCTCTGTTATTATAATATACAGTGCCCCCTATCATTACATAATGTCCTCTGTTATTATAATATACAGTGCCCCTTACATTACATAATGTCCTCTGTTATTATAATATACAGTGCCCCTTATATAACATAATGTCCTCTGTTATTATAATATACAGTGCCACTTATATTACATAATGTCCTCTGTTATTATAATATACAGTGCCCCCTATCATTACATAATGTCCTCTGTTATTATAATATACAGTGCCCCCTATCATTACATAATGTCCTCTGTTATTATAATATACAGTGCCCCTTATATTACATAATTTCCTCTGTTATTATAATATACAGTGCCCCCTATAATTATATAATGTCCTCTCTTATTATAATATACAGTGCCCCCTATCATTACATAATGTCCTCTCTTATTATAATATACAG
This sequence comes from Leptodactylus fuscus, assembly GCF_031893055.1. Lineage (NCBI taxonomy): Eukaryota > Metazoa > Chordata > Amphibia > Anura > Leptodactylidae > Leptodactylus > Leptodactylus fuscus. The sequence continues at coordinate 97,666 of NW_027440329.1, forward strand.
TGCCCCTTATATTACATAATGTCCTCTGTTATTATAATATACAGTGCCCCTTATATTACATAATGTCCTCTGATATTATAATATACAGTGCCCCCTATCATTATATAATGTCCTGTGTTATTATAATATACAGTGCCCCTTATATTACATAATGTCCTCTGTTATTATAATATACAGTGCCCCCTATCATTACATAATGTCCTCTGTTATTATAATATACAGTGCCCCTTATATTACATAATTTCCTCTGTTATTATAATATACAGTGCCCCCTATCATTATATAATGTCCTCTCTTATTATAATATACAGTGCCCCTATCAATACATAATGTCCTCTGTTATTATAATATACAGTGCCCCCTATCATAACATAATGTCCTCTGATATTATAATATACAGTGCCCCCTATCATTATGTAATGTCCTCTGTTATTATAATATACAGTGCCCTTTATATTGCATAATGTCCTTTGTTATTATAATATACAGTCCCCCCTATAATTATATAATGTCCTCTCTTATTATAATATACAGTGCCCCCTATCATTACATAATGTCCTCTCTTATTATAATATACAGTGCCCCTTATATTACATAATGTCCTCTGTTATTATAATATACAGTGCCCCTTATATTACATGATGTCCTCTGATATTATAATATACAGTGCCCCCTATCATTATATAATGTCCTCTGTTATTATAATATACAGTGCCCCCTATCATTACATAATGTCCTCTGTTATTATAATATACAGTGCCCCTTATATTACATAATGTCCTCTGTTATTATAATATACATTGCCCCTTATATTACATAATGTCCTCTGTTATTATAATATACAGTGCCCCCTATCATTACATAATGTCCTCTGTTATTATAATATACAGTGCCCCTTATATTACATAATGTCCTCTGTTATTATAATATACAGTGCCCCCTATCATTATATAATGTCCTCTCTTATTATAATATACAGTGCCCTCTATCATTACATAATGTCCTCTGTTATTATAATATACAGTGCCCCTTATATTACATAATGTTCTCTATTATTATAATATACAGTGCCCCCAATTAATACATAATGTCCTCTGTTATTATAATATACAGTGCCCCCTATCATTACATAATGTCCTATGTTATTATAATATACAGTGCCCCTTATATTACATAATGTCCTCTGATATTATAATATACAGTGCCCCCTATCATTATATAATGTCCTCTGTTATTATAATATACAGTGCCCCTTATATTACATAATGTCCTCTGTTATTATAATATACAGTGCCCCCTATTATCACATAATGTCCTCTGTTATTATAATATACAGTGCCCCCTATTATCACATAATGTCCTCTGTTATTATAATATACAGTGCCCCCTATAATTATATAATGTCCTCTCTTATTATAATATACAGTGCCCCCTATCATTACATAATGTCCTCTCTTATTATAATATACAGTGCCCCTTATATTACATAATGTCCTCTGTTATTATAATATACAGTGCCCCTTATATTACATAATGTCCTCTGATATTATAATATACAGTGCCCCCTATCATTATATAATGTCCTCTGTTATTATAATATACAGTGCCCCTTATATTACATAATGTCCTCTGTTATTATAATATACAGTGCCCCCTATCATTACATAATGTCCTCTGTTATTATAATATACAGTGCCCCTTATATTACATAATTTCCTCTGTTATTATAATATACAGTGCCCCCTATCATTATATAATGTCCTCTCTTATTATAATATACAGTGCCCCTATCAATACATAATGTCCTCTCTTATTATAATATACAGTGCCCCCTATCATAACATAATGTCCTCTGATATTATAATATACAGTGCCCCCTATCATTATATAATGTCCTCTGTTATTATAATATACAGTGCCCTTTATATTACATAATGTCCTCTGTTATTATAATATACAGTGCCCCTTATATTACATAATGTCTTCTGTTATTATAATATACAGTGCCCCCTATCATTATATAATGTCCTCTGTTATTATAATATACAGTGCCCTTTATATTACATAATGTCCTCTGTTATTATAATATACAGTGCCACTTATATTACATAATGTCCTCTGTTATTATAATATACAGTGCCCCCTATCATTACATAATGTCCTCTGTTATTATAATATACAGTGCCCCCTATCATTACATAATGTCCTCTGTTATTATAATATACAGTGCCCCCCTATCATTACATAATGTCCTCTGTTATTATAATATACAGTGCCCCCTATCATTATATAATGTCCTCTCTTATTATAATATACAGTGCCCCTATCATTACATAATGTCCTCTGTTATTATAATATACAGTGCCCCTTATATTACATAATGTCCTCTATTATTATAATATACAGTGCCCCCTATCATTATATAATGTCCTCTCTTATTATAATATACAGTGCCCCTATCATTACATAATGTCCTCTGTTATTATAATATACAGTGCCCCTTATATTACATAATGTCCTCTATTATTATAATATACAGTGCCCCCTATCATTATATAATGTCCTCTCTTATTATAATATACAGTGCCCCCAATTATTACATAATGTCCTCTGTTATTATAATATACAGTGCCCCCTATCATTACATAATGTCCTCTGTTATTATAATATACAGTGCCCCTTATATTACATAATGTCCTCTGTTATTATAATATACAGTGCCCCTTACATTACATAATGTCCTCTGTTATTATAATATACAGTGCCCCTTATATAACATAATGTCCTCTGTTATTATAATATACAGTGCCACTTATATTACATAATGTCCTCTGTTATTATAATATACAGTGCCCCCTATCATTACATAATGTCCTCTGTTATTATAATATACAGTGCCCCCTATCATTACATAATGTCCTCTGTTATTATAATATACAGTGCCCCCAATTATTACATAATGTCCTCTGTTATTATAATATACAGTGCCCCTTATATTACATAATGTCCTCTGTTATTATAATATACAGTGCCCCCTATCATTATATAATGTCCTCTCTTATTATAATATACAGTGCCCCTATCATTACATAATGTCCTCTGTTATTATAATATACAGTGCCCCTTATATTACATAATGTCCTCTGTTATTATAATATACAGTGCCCCCTATCATTATATAATGTCCTATCTTATTATAATATACAGTGCCCCCTATCATTACATAATGTCCTCTGTTATTATAATATACAGTGCCCCTTATATTACATAATGTCCTCTGTTATTATAATATACAGTGCCCCTTACATTACATAATGTCCTCTGTTATTATAATATACAGTGCCCCTTATATTACATAATGTCCTCTGTTATTATAATATACAGTGCCCCTTACATTACATAATGTCCTCTGTTATTATAATATACAGTGCCCCTTATATAACATAATGTCCTCTGTTATTATAATATACAGTGCCACTTATATTACATAATGTCCTCTGTTATTATAATATACAGTGCCCCCTATCATTACATAATGTCCTCTGTTATTATAATATACAGTGCCCCCTATCATTACATAATGTCCTCTGTTATTATAATATACAGTGCACCCTATCATTACATAATGTCCTCTGTTATTATAATGTACAGTGCCCCCTATCATTACATAATGTCCTCTGTTATTATAATATACAGTGCCCCCTATCATTACATAATGTCCTCTCTTATTATAATATACAGTGCCCCCAATTATTACATAATGTCCTCTGTTATTATAATATACAGTGCCCCCTATCATTACATAATGTCCTCTGTTATTATAATATACAGTGCCCCTTACATTACATAATGTCCTCTGTTATTATAATATACAGTGCCCCTTATATAACATAATGTCCTCTGTTATTATAATATACAGTGCCACTTATATTACATAATGTCCTCTGTTATTATAATATACAGTGCCCCCTATCATTACATAATGTCCTCTTTTATTATAATATACAGTGCCCCCTATCATTACATAATGTCCTCTGTTATTATAATATACAGTGCCCCTTATATTACATAATTTCCTCTGTTATTATAATATACAGTGCCCCCTATAATTATATAATGTCCTCTCTTATTATAATATACAGTGCCCCCTATCATTACATAATGTCCTCTCTTATTATAATATACAGTGCCCCTTATATTACATAATGTCCTCTGTTATTATAATATACAGTGCCCCTTATATTACATAATGTCCTCTGATACTATAATATACAGTGCCCCCTATCATTATATAATGTCCTCTGTTATTATAATATACAGTGCCCCTTATATTACATAATGTCCTCTGTTATTATAATATACAGTGCCCCTATCAATACATAATGTCCTCTGTTATTATAATATACAGTGCCCCCTATCATAACATAATGTCCTCTGATATTATAATATACAGTGCCCCCTATCATTATATAATGTCCTCTGTTATTATAATATACAGTGCCCCTTATATTACATAATGTCCTCTGTTATTATAATATACAGTGCCCCTTATATAACATAATGTCCTCTGTTATTATAATATACAGTGCCACTTATATTACATAATGTCCTCTGTTATTATAATATACAGTGCCCCCTATCATTACATAATGTCCTCTGTTATTATAATATACAGTGCCCCCTATCATTACATAATGTCCTCTGTTATTATAATATACAGTGCACCCTATCATTACATAATGTCCTCTATTATTATAATATACAGTGCCCCCTATCATTATATAATGTCCTCTCTTATTATAATATACAGTGCCCCCAATTATTACATAATGTCCTCTGTTATTATAATATACAGTGCCCCTTACATTACATAATGTCCTCTGTTATTATAATATACAGTGCCCCTTATATAACATAATGTCCTCTGTTATTATAATATACAGTGCCACTTATATTACATAATGTCCTCTGTTATTATAATATACAGTGCCCCCTATCATTACATAATGTCCTCTGTTATTATAATATACAGTGCCCCCTATCATTACATAATGTCCTCTGTTATTATAATATACAGTGCCCCCTATCATTACATAATGTCCTCTGTTATTATAATATACAGTGCCCCCTATCATTACATAATGTCCTCTGTTATTATAATATACAGTGCACCCTATCATTACATAATGTCCTCTATTATTATAATATACAGTGCCCCCTATCATTATATAATGTCCTCTCTTATTATAATATACAGTGCCCCCAATTATTACATAATGTCCTCTGTTATTATAATATACAGTGCCCCCTATCATTACATAATGTCCTCTGTTATTATAATATACAGTGCCCCTTATATTACATAATGTCCTCTGTTATTATAATATACAGTGCCCCTTACATTACATAATGTCCTCTGTTATTATAATATACAGTGCCCCTTATATAACATAATGTCCTCTGTTATTATAATATACAGTGCCACTTATATTACATAATGTCCTCTGTTATTATAATATACAGTGCCCCCTATCATTACATAATGTCCTCTGTTATTATAATATACAGTGCCCCCTATCATTACATAATGTCCTCTGTTATTATAATATACAGTGCACCCTATCATTACATAATGTCCTCTGTTATTATAATGTACAGTGCCCCCTATCATTACATAATGTCCTCTGTTATTATAATATACAGTGCCCCCTATCATTACATAATGTCCTCTCTTATTATATTATACAGTGCCCCCAATTATTACATAATGTCCTCTGTTATTATAATATACAGTGCCCCCTATCATTACATAATGTCCTCTGTTATTATAATATACAGTGCCCCTTACATTACATAATGTCCTCTGTTATTATAATATACAGTGCCCCTTATATAACATAATGTCCTCTGTTATTATAATATACAGTGCCACTTATATTACATAATGTCCTCTGTTATTATAATATACAGTGCCCCCTATCATTACATAATGTCCTCTGTTATTATAATATACAGTGCCCCCTATCATTACATAATGTCCTCTGTTATTATAATATACAGTGCCCCTTATATTACATAATTTCCTCTGTTATTATAATATACAGTGCCCCCTATAATTATATAATGTCCTCTCTTATTATAATATACAGTGCCCCCTATCATTACATAATGTCCTCTCTTATTATAATATACAGTGCCCCTTATATTACATAATGTCCTCTGTTATTATAATATACAGTGCCCCTTATATTACATAATGTCCTCTGATATTATAATATACAGTGCCCCCTATCATTATATAATGTCCTGTGTTATTATAATATACAGTGCCCCTTATATTACATAATGTCCTCTGTTATTATAATATACAGTGCCCCCTATCATTACATAATGTCCTCTGTTATTATAATATACAGTGCCCCTTATATTACATAATTTCCTCTGTTATTATAATATACAGTGCCCCCTATCATTATATAATGTCCTCTCTTATTATAATATACAGTGCCCCTATCAATACATAATGTCCTCTGTTATTATAATATACAGTGCCCCCTATCATAACATAATGTCCTCTGATATTATAATATACAGTGCCCCCTATCATTATGTAATGTCCTCTGTTATTATAATATACAGTGCCCTTTATATTGCATAATGTCCTTTGTTATTATAATATACAGTGCCCCTTATATTACATAATGTCCTCTGTTATTATAATATACAGTGTTCCTTATATTACATAATGTCCTCTGTTATTATAATATACAGTGCCCCTTATATAACATAATGTCCTCTGTTATTATAATATACAGTGCCACTTATATTACATAATGTCCTCTGTTATTATAATATACAGTGCCCCCTATCATTACATAATGTCCTCTGTTATTATAATATACAGTGCCCCCTATCATTACATAATGTCCTCTGTTATTATAATATACAGTGCCCCCTATCATTACATAATGTCCTCTGTTATTATAATATACAGTGCCCCTTATATTACATAATGTCCTCTGTTATTATAATATACAGTGCCCCCTATCATTACATAATGTCCTCTGTTATTATAATATACAGTGCCCCCTATCATTACATAATGTCCTCTGTTATTATAATATACAGTGCCCCTTATATTACATAATGTCCTCTGTTATTATAATATACAGTGCCCCTTATATTACATAATGTCCTCTGTTATTATAATATACAGTGCCCCCTATCATTACATAATGTCCTCTGTTATTATAATATACAGTGCCCCCTATCATTACATAATATCCTCTGTTATTATAATATACAGTGCCCCTTATATTACATAATGTCCTCTGTTATTATAATATACAGTGCCCCCTATCATTATATAATGTCCTCTCTTATTATAATATACAGTGTCCCCTATCATTACATAATATCCTCTGTTATTATAATATACAGTGCCCCTTATATTACATAATGTCCTCTGTTATTATAATATACAGTGCCCCCTATCATTATATAATGTCCTCTCTTATTATAATATACAGTGTCCCCTATCATTACATAATATCCTCTGTTATTATAATATACAGTGCCCCTTATATTACATAATGTCCTCTGTTATTATAATATACAGTGCCCCCAATCATTACTTAATGTCCTCTGTTATTATAATATACAGTGCCCCCTATCATTACATAATGTCCTCTGTTATTATAATATACAGTGCCCCTTATATTACATAATGTCCTCTGTTATTATAATATAAAGTGCCCCTTATATTACATAATGTCCTCTGTTATTATAATATACAGTGCCCCCTATCATTATATAATGTCCTCTTTTATTATAATATACAGTGCCCCTATCAATACATAATGTCCTCTGTTATTATAATATACAGTGCCCCCTATCATTACATAATGTCCTCTGATATTATAATATACAGTGCCCCCTATCATTATATAATGTCCTCTGTTATTATAATATACAGTGCCCCTTATATTACATAATGTCCTCTGTTATTATAATATACAGTGCCCCCTATCATTATATAATGTCCTCTCTTATTATAATATACAGTGTCCCCTATCATTACATAATATCCTCTGTTATTATAATATACAGTGCCCATTATATTACATAATGTCCTCTGTTATTATAATATACAGTGCCCCTTATATTACATAATGTCCTCTGTTATTATAATATACAGTGCCCCCTATCATTACATAATGTCCTTTTTTTATTATAATATACAGTGCCCCTTATATTACATAATGTCCTCTCTTATTATAATATACAGTGCCCCCTATCATTATATAATGTCTTCTCTTATTATAATATACAGTGCCCCCTATCATTACATAATGTCCTCTGTTATTATAATATACAGTGCCCCTTATATTACATAATGTCCTCTATTATTATAATATATAGTGCCCCCAATTAATACATAATGTCCTCTGTTATTATAATATACAGTGCCCCCTATCATTATATAATGTCCTCTGTTATTATAATATACAGTGCCCCTTATATTACATAATGTCCTCTGTTATTATAATATACAGTGTCCCCTATAATTATATAATGTCCTCTCTTATTATAATATACAGTGCCCCTTATATTACATAATGTCCTCTGTTATTATAATATACAGTGCCCCCTATAATTACATAATGTCCTCTGTTATTCTAATATACAGAGCCCCCTATCATTACATAATGTCCTCTGTTATTATAATATACAGTGCCCCTTATAATACATAATGTCCTCTGTTATTATAATATACAGTGCCCCCAATCATTATATAATGTCCTCTGTTATTATAATATACAGTGCCTCCTATCATTACATAATGTCCTCTGTTATAATAATATACAGTGCCCCTTATATTACATAATGTCCTCTGTTATTATAATATAAAGTGCCCCTTATATTACATAATGTCCTCTGTTATTATAATATACAGTGCCCCCTATCATTATATAATGTCCTCTTTTATTATAATATACAGTGCCCCTATCAATACATAATGTCCTCTGTTATTATAATATACAGTGCCCCCTATCATTACATAATGTCCTCTGATATTATAATATACAGTGCCCCCTATCATTATATAATGTCCTCTGTTATTATAATATACAGTGCCCTTTATATTACATAATGTCCTCTGTTATTATAATATACAGTGCCCCTTATATTACATAATGTCTTCTGTTATTATAATATACAGTGCCCCTTATATTACATAATGTCCTCTGTTATTATAATATACAGTGCCCCTTATATTACATAATGTCCTCTGTTATTATAATATACAGTGCCCCTTATATAACATAATGTCATCTGTTATTATAATATACAGTGCCACTTATATTACATAATGTCCTCTGTTATTATAATATACAGTGCCCCCTATCATTACATAATGTCCTCTGTTATTATAATATACAGTGCCCCCTATCATTACATAATGTCCTCTGTTATTATAATATACAGTGCCCCTTATATTACATAATGTCCTCTGTTATTATAATATACAGTGCCCCCTATCATTACATAATGTCCTCTGATATTATAATATACAGTGCCCCTTATATTACATAATGTCCTCTGTTATTATAATATACAGTGCCCCTTATATTACATAATGTCCTCTGATATTATAATATACAGTGCCCCTTATATTACATAATGTCCTCTGTTATTATAATATACAGTGCCCCTTATATTACATAATGTCCTCTGTTATTATAATATACAGTGCCCCCTATCATTACATAATGTCCTCTGTTATTATAGTATACAGTGCCCATTATCATTACATAATGTCCTCTGTTATTATAATATACAGTGCCCCTTATATTACATAATGTCCTCTGTTATTATAATATACAGTGCCCCTTATATTACATAATGTCCTCTGTTATTATAATATACAGTGCCCCTTATATTACATAATTTCCTCTGTTATTATAATATACAGTGCCCCCTATCATTATATAATGTCCTCTGTTATTATAATATACAGTGCCCCTTATATTACATAATGTCCTCTGTTATTATAATATACAGTGCCCCCTATCATTATATAATGTCCTCTGTTATTATAATATACAGTGCCCCTTATATTACATAATGTCCTCTGTTATTATAATATACAGTGCCCCTTATATTACATAATGTCCTCTATTATTATAATATACAGTGCCCCTTATATTACATAATGTCCTCTGATATTATAATATACAGTGCCCCCTATCATTATATAATGTCCTCTGTTATTATAATATACAGTGCCCCTTATATTACATAATGTCCTCTGATATTATAATATACAGTGCCCCCTATCATTATATAATGTCCTCTGTTATTATAATATACAGTGCCCCTTATATTACATAATTTCCTCTGTTATTATAATATACAGTGCCCCCTATCATTATATAATGTCCTCTCTTATTATAATATACAGTGCCCCTATCAATACATAATGTCCTCTGTTATTATAATATACAGTGCCCCCTATCATAACATAATGTCTTCTGATATTATAATATACAGTGCCCCCTATCATTATATAATGTCCTCTGTTATTATAATATACAGTGCCCTTTATATTACATAATGTCCTCTGTTATTATAATATACAGTGCCCCTTATATTACATAATGTCTTCTGTTATTATAATATACAGTGCCCCCTATCATTATACAATATCCTCTGTTATTATAATATAAAGTGCCCTTTATATTACATAATGTCCTCTGTTATTATAATATACAGTGCCACTTATATTACATAATGTCCTCTGTTATTATAATATACAGTGCCCCCAATTATTACATAATGTCCTCTGTTATTATAATATACAGTGCCCCCTATCATTACATAATGTCCTCTGTTATTATAATATACAGTGCCCCTTATATTACATAATGTCCTCTGTTATTATAATATACAGTGCCCCCCCTATCATTACATAATGTCCTCTGTTATTATAATATACAGTGCCCCTTATATTACATAATGTCCTCTGTTATTATAATATACAGTGCCCCTTATATTACATAATTTCCTCTGTTATTATAATATACAGTGCCCCCTATCATTATATAATGTCCTCTGTTATTATAATATACAGTGCCCCTTATATTACATAATGTCCTCTGTTATTATAATATACAGTGCCCCTTATATTACATAATGTCCTCTATTATTATTATAATATACAGTGCCCCTTATATTACATAATGTCCTCTGATATTATAATATACAGTGCCCCCTATCATTATATAATGTCCTCTGTTATTATAATATACAGTGCCCCTTATATTACATAATGTCCTCTGATATTATAATATACAGTGCCCCCTATCATTATATAATGTCCTCTGTTATTATAATATACAGTGCCCCTTATATTACATAATTTCCTCTGTTATTATAATATACAGTGCCCCCTATCATTATATAATGTCCTCTCTTATTATAATATACAGTGCCCCCTATCATTATATAATATCCTCTGTTATTATAATATAAAGTGCCCTTTATATTACATAATGTCCTCTGTTATTATAATATACAGTGCCACTTATATTACATAATGTCCTCTGTTATTATAATATACAGTGCCCCCTATCATTACATAATGTCCTCTGTTATTATAATATACAGTGCCCCCTATCATTACATAATGTCCTCTGTTATTATAATATACAGTGCCCCTTATATTACATAATGTCCTCTGTTATTATAATATACAGTGCCCCCCCTATCATTACATAATGTCCTCTGTTATTATAATATACAGTGCCCCTTATATTACATAATGTCCTCTGTTATTATAATATACATTGCCCCCTATCATTATATAATGTCCTCTCTTATTATAATATACAGTGCCCCCTATCATTACATAATGTCCTCTGTTATTATAATATACAGTGCCCCTTATATTACATAATGTCCTCTCTTATTATAATATACAGTGCCCCCTATCATTACATAATGTCCTCTGTTATTATAATATACAGTTCCCCTTATATTACATAATGTCCTCTATTATTATAATATACAGTGCCCCCAATTAATACATAATGTCCTCTGTTATTATAATATACAGTGCCCCCTATCATTACATAATGTCCTCTGTTATTATAATATACAGTGCCCCTTATATTACATAATGTCCTCTTTTATTATAATATACAGTGCCCCTTATATTACATAATGTCCTCTGATATTATAATATACAGTGCCCCCTATCATTATATAATGTCCTCTGTTATTATAATATACAGTGCCCCTTATATTACATAATGTCCTCTGTTATTATAATATACAGTGCCCCCTATCATTACATAATGTCCTCTGTTATTATAATATACAGTGCCCCTTATATTACATAATTTCCTCTGTTATTATAATATACAGTGCCCCCTATCATTATATAATGTCCTCTGTTATTATAATATACAGTGCCCCCTATCATAACATAATGTCTTCTGATATTATAATATACAGTGCCCCCTATCATTATATAATGTCCTCTGTTATTATAATATACAGTGCCCTTTATATTACATAATGTCCTCTGTTATTATAATATACAGTGCCCCTTATATTACATAATGTCTTCTGTTATTATAATATACAGTGCCCCCTATCATTATATAATATCCTCTGTTATTATAATATAAATTGCCCTTTATATTACATAATGTCCTCTGTTATTATAATATACAGTGCCACTTATATTACATAATGTCCTCTGTTATTATAATATACAGTGCCCCCTATCATTACATAATGTCCTCTGTTATTATAATATACAGTGCCCCCTATCATTACATAATGTCCTCTGTTATTATAATATACAGTGCCCCTTATATTACATAATGTCCTCTGTTATTATAATATACATTGCCCCCTATCATTATATAATGTCCTCTCTTATTATAATATACAGTGCCCCCTATCATTACATAATGTCCTCTGTTATTATAATATACAGTGCCCCTTATATCACATAATGTCCTCTATTATTATAATATACAGTGCCCCCTATCATTATATAATGTCCTCTCTTATTATAATATACAGTGCCCCCTATCATTACATAATGTCCTCTGTTATTATAATATACAGTGCCCCTTATATTACATAATTTCCTCTGTTATTATAATATACAGTGCCTCCTATCATAACATAATGTCCTCTGATATTATAATATACAGTGCCCCCTATCATTATATAATGTCCTCTCTTATTATAATATACAGTGCCCCCTATCATTACATAGTGTCCTCTGTTATTATAATATACAGTGCCCCTTATATTACATAATGTCCTCTATTATTATAATATACAGTGCCCCCTATCATTACATAATGTCCTCTCTTATTATAATATACAGTGCCCCCGATTATTACATAATGTCCTCTGTTATTATAATATACAGTGCCCCTTATATTACATAATTTCCTCTGTTATTATAATATACAGTGCCCCCTATCATTATATAATGTCCTCTCTTATTATAATATACAGTGCCCCTATCAATACATAATGTCCTCTGTTATTATAATATACAGTGCCCCCTATCATAACATAATGTCCTCTGATATTATAATATACAGTGCCCCCTATCATTATATAATGTCCTCTGTTATTATAATATACAGTGCCCTTTATATTACATAATGTCCTCTGTTATTATAATATACAGTGCCCCTTATATTACATAATGTCTTCTGTTATTATAATATACAGTGCCCTTTATATTACATAATGTCCTCTGTTATTATAATATACAGTGCCCCCTATCATTATATAATGTCCTCTGTTATTATAATATACAGTGCCCTTTATATTACATAATGTCCTCTGTTATTATAATATACAGTGCCCCTTATATTACATAATGTCCTCTTTTATTATAATATACAGTGCCCCTTATATTACATAATGTCCTCTGATATTATAATATACAGTGCCCCCTATCATTATATAATGTCCTCTGTTATTATAATATACAGTGCCCCTTATATTACATAATGTCCTCTGTTATTATAATATACAGTGCCCCCTATCATTACATAATGTCCTCTGTTATTATAATATACAGTGCCCCTTATATTACATAATTTCCTCTGTTATTATAATATACAGTGCCCCCTATCATTATATAATGTCCTCTGTTATTATAATATACAGTGCCCCCTATCATAACATAATGTCTTCTGATATTATAATATACAGTGCCCCCTATCATTATATAATGTCCTCTGTTATTATAATATACAGTGCCCTTTATATTACATAATGTCCTCTGTTATTATAATATACAGTGCCCCTTATATTACATAATGTCTTCTGTTATTATAATATACAGTGCCCCCTATCATTATATAATATCCTCTGTTATTATAATATAAATTGCCCTTTATATTACATAATGTCCTCTGTTATTATAATATACAGTGCCACTTATATTACATAATGTCCTCTGTTATTATAATATACAGTGCCCCCTATCATTACATAATGTCCTCTGTTATTATAATATACAGTGCCCCCTATCATTACATAATGTCCTCTGTTATTATAATATACAGTGCCCCTTATATTACATAATGTCCTCTGTTATTATAATATACATTGCCCCCTATCATTATATAATGTCCTCTCTTATTATAATATACAGTGCCCCCTATCATTACATAATGTCCTCTGTTATTATAATATACAGTGCCCCTTATATCACATAATGTCCTCTATTATTATAATATACAGTGCCCCCTATCATTATATAATGTCCTCTCTTATTATAATATACAGTGCCCCCTATCATTACATAATGTCCTCTGTTATTATAATATACAGTGCCCCTTATATTACATAATTTCCTCTGTTATTATAATATACAGTGCCTCCTATCATAACATAATGTCCTCTGATATTATAATATACAGTGCCCCCTATCATTATATAATGTCCTCTCTTATTATAATATACAGTGCCCCCTATCATTACATAGTGTCCTCTGTTATTATAATATACAGTGCCCCTTATATTACATAATGTCCTCTATTATTATAATATACAGTGCCCCCTATCATTACATAATGTCCTCTCTTATTATAATATACAGTGCCCCCGATTATTACATAATGTCCTCTGTTATTATAATATACAGTGCCCCTTATATTACATAATTTCCTCTGTTATTATAATATACAGTGCCCCCTATCATTATATAATGTCCTCTCTTATTATAATATACAGTGCCCCTATCAATACATAATGTCCTCTGTTATTATAATATACAGTGCCCCCTATCATAACATAATGTCCTCTGATATTATAATATACAGTGCCCCCTATCATTATATAATGTCCTCTGTTATTATAATATACAGTGCCCTTTATATTACATAATGTCCTCTGTTATTATAATATACAGTGCCCCTTATATTACATAATGTCTTCTGTTATTATAATATACAGTGCCCTTTATATTACATAATGTCCTCTGTTATTATAATATACAGTGCCCCCTATCATTATATAATGTCCTCTGTTATTATAATATACAGTGCCCTTTATATTACATAATGTCCTCTGTTATTATAATATACAGTGCCCCTTATATTACATAATGTCCTCTTTTATTATAATATACAGTGCCCCTTATATTACATAATGTCCTCTGATATTATAATATACAGTGCCCCCTATCATTATATAATGTCCTCTGTTATTATAATATACAGTGCCCCTTATATTACATAATGTCCTCTGTTATTATAATATACAGTGCCCCCTATCATTACATAATGTCCTCTGTTATTATAATATACAGTGCCCCTTATATTACATAATTTCCTCTGTTATTATAATATACAGTGCCCCCTATCATTATATAATGTCCTCTGTTATTATAATATACAGTGCCCCCTATCATAACATAATGTCTTCTGATATTATAATATACAGTGCCCCCTATCATTATATAATGTCCTCTGTTATTATAATATACAGTGCCCTTTATATTACATAATGTCCTCTGTTATTATAATATACAGTGCCCCTTATATTACATAATGTCTTCTGTTATTATAATATACAGTGCCCCCTATCATTATATAATATCCTCTGTTATTATAATATAAATTGCCCTTTATATTACATAATGTCCTCTGTTATTATAATATACAGTGCCACTTATATTACATAATGTCCTCTGTTATTATAATATACAGTGCCCCCTATCATTACATAATGTCCTCTGTTATTATAATATACAGTGCCCCCTATCATTACATAATGTCCTCTGTTATTATAATATACAGTGCCCCTTATATTACATAATGTCCTCTGTTATTATAATATACATTGCCCCCTATCATTATATAATGTCCTCTCTTATTATAATATACAGTGCCCCCTATCATTACATAATGTCCTCTGTTATTATAATATACAGTGCCCCTTATATCACATAATGTCCTCTATTATTATAATATACAGTGCCCCCTATCATTATATAATGTCCTCTCTTATTATAATATACAGTGCCCCCTATCATTACATAATGTCCTCTGTTATTATAATATACAGTGCCCCTTATATTACATAATTTCCTCTGTTATTATAATATACAGTGCCTCCTATCATAACATAATGTCCTCTGATATTATAATATACAGTGCCCCCTATCATTATATAATGTCCTCTCTTATTATAATATACAGTGCCCCCTATCATTACATAGTGTCCTCTGTTATTATAATATACAGTGCCCCTTATATTACATAATGTCCTCTATTATTATAATATACAGTGCCCCCTATCATTACATAATGTCCTCTCTTATTATAATATACAGTGCCCCCGATTATTACATAATGTCCTCTGTTATTATAATATACAGTGCCCCTTATATTACATAATTTCCTCTGTTATTATAATATACAGTGCCCCCTATCATTATATAATGTCCTCTCTTATTATAATATACAGTGCCCCTATCAATACATAATGTCCTCTGTTATTATAATATACAGTGCCCCCTATCATAACATAATGTCCTCTGATATTATAATATACAGTGCCCCCTATCATTATATAATGTCCTCTGTTATTATAATATACAGTGCCCTTTATATTACATAATGTCCTCTGTTATTATAATATACAGTGCCCCTTATATTACATAATGTCTTCTGTTATTATAATATACAGTGCCCTTTATATTACATAATGTCCTCTGTTATTATAATATACAGTGCCCCCTATCATTATATAATGTCCTCTGTTATTATAATATACAGTGCCCTTTATATTACATAATGTCCTCTGTTATTATAATATACAGTGCCCCTTATATTACATAATGTCCTCTTTTATTATAATATACAGTGCCCCTTATATTACATAATGTCCTCTGATATTATAATATACAGTGCCCCCTATCATTATATAATGTCCTCTGTTATTATAATATACAGTGCCCCTTATATTACATAATGTCCTCTGTTATTATAATATACAGTGCCCCCTATCATTACATAATGTCCTCTGTTATTATAATATACAGTGCCCCTTATATTACATAATTTCCTCTGTTATTATAATATACAGTGCCCCCTATCATTATATAATGTCCTCTGTTATTATAATATACAGTGCCCCCTATCATAACATAATGTCTTCTGATATTATAATATACAGTGCCCCCTATCATTATATAATGTCCTCTGTTATTATAATATACAGTGCCCTTTATATTACATAATGTCCTCTGTTATTATAATATACAGTGCCCCTTATATTACATAATGTCTTCTGTTATTATAATATACAGTGCCCCCTATCATTATATAATATCCTCTGTTATTATAATATAAATTGCCCTTTATATTACATAATGTCCTCTGTTATTATAATATACAGTGCCACTTATATTACATAATGTCCTCTGTTATTATAATATACAGTGCCCCCTATCATTACATAATGTCCTCTGTTATTATAATATACAGTGCCCCCTATCATTACATAATGTCCTCTGTTATTATAATATACAGTGCCCCTTATATTACATAATGTCCTCTGTTATTATAATATACATTGCCCCCTATCATTATATAATGTCCTCTCTTATTATAATATACAGTGCCCCCTATCATTACATAATGTCCTCTGTTATTATAATATACAGTGCCCCTTATATCACATAATGTCCTCTATTATTATAATATACAGTGCCCCCTATCATTATATAATGTCCTCTCTTATTATAATATACAGTGCCCCCTATCATTACATAATGTCCTCTGTTATTATAATATACAGTGCCCCTTATATTACATAATTTCCTCTGTTATTATAATATACAGTGCCTCCTATCATAACATAATGTCCTCTGATATTATAATATACAGTGCCCCCTATCATTATATAATGTCCTCTCTTATTATAATATACAGTGCCCCCTATCATTACATAGTGTCCTCTGTTATTATAATATACAGTGCCCCTTATATTACATAATGTCCTCTATTATTATAATATACAGTGCCCCCTATCATTACATAATGTCCTCTCTTATTATAATATACAGTGCCCCCGATTATTACATAATGTCCTCTGTTATTATAATATACAGTGCCCCTTATATTACATAATTTCCTCTGTTATTATAATATACAGTGCCCCCTATCATTATATAATGTCCTCTCTTATTATAATATACAGTGCCCCTATCAATACATAATGTCCTCTGTTATTATAATATACAGTGCCCCCTATCATAACATAATGTCCTCTGATATTATAATATACAGTGCCCCCTATCATTATATAATGTCCTCTGTTATTATAATATACAGTGCCCTTTATATTACATAATGTCCTCTGTTATTATAATATACAGTGCCCCTTATATTACATAATGTCTTCTGTTATTATAATATACAGTGCCCTTTATATTACATAATGTCCTCTGTTATTATAATATACAGTGCCCCCTATCATTATATAATGTCCTCTGTTATTATAATATACAGTGCCCTTTATATTACATAATGTCCTCTGTTATTATAATATACAGTGCCACTTATATTACATAATGTCCTCTGTTATTATAATATACAGTGCCCCCTATCATTACATAATGTCCTCTGTTATTATAATATACAGTGCCCCCTATCATTACATAATGTCCTCTGTTATTATAATATACAGTGCCCCCCCTATCATTACATAATGTCCTCTGTTATTATAATATACAGTGCCCCTTATATTACATAATGTCCTCTGTTATTATAATATACAGTGCCCCCTATCATTATATAATGTCCTCTCTTATTATAATATTCAGTGCCCCCTATCATTACATAATGTCCTCTGTTATTATAATATACAGTGCCCCTTATATTACATAATGTCCTCTATTATTATAATATACAGTGCCTCCTATCATTATATAATGACCTCTGTTATTATAATATACAGTGCCCCCTATCATTACATAATGTCCTCTGTTATTATAATATACAGTGCCCCTTATATTACATAATGTCCTCTGTTATTATAATATACAGTGCCCCTTATATTACATAATGTCCTCTGTTATTATAATATACAGTGCCCCCTATCATTACATAATGCCCTCTGTTATTATAATATACAGTGCACCCTATCATTACATAATGTCCTCTGTTATTATAATATACAGTGCCCCTTATATTACATAATGTCCTCTGTTATTATAATATACAGTGCCCCCTATCATTACATAATGTCCTCTGTTATTATAATATACAGTGCCCCCTATCATTACATAATGTCCTCTGTTATTATAATATACAGTGCCCCTTATATTACATAATGTCCTCTGTTATTATAATATACAGTGCCCCCTATCATTACATAATGTCCTCTGTTATTATAATATACAGTGCCCCCTATCATTACATAATGTCCTATGTTATTATAATATACAGTGCCCCTTATATTACATAATGTCCTCTGTTATTGTAATATACAGTGCCCCTTATATTACATAATTTCCTCTGTTATTATAATATACAGTGCCCCCTATCATTATATAATGTCCTCTCTTATTATAATATACAGTGTCCCCTATCATTACATTATGTCCTCTGTTATTATAATATACAGTGCCCCCTATCATTACATAATATCCTCTGTTATTATAATATACAGTGCCCCCTATCATTACATAATGTCCTCTGTTATTATAATATACAGTGCCCCTTATATTACATAATGTCCTCTATTATTATAATATGCAGTGCCCCCTATCATTATATAATGTCCTCTCTTATTATAATATACAGTGCACCCAATCATTACATAATGTCCTCTGTTATTATAATATACAGTGCCCCCTATCATTACATAATGTCCTCTGTTATTATAATATACAGTGCCCCTTATATTACATAATGTCCTCTGTTATTATAATATAAAGTGCCCCTTATATTACATAATGTCCTCTGTTATTATAATATACAGTGCCCCCTATCATTACATAATGTCCTCTGTTATTATAATATACAGTGCCCCTTATATTACATAATGTCCTCTGTTATTATAATATACAGTGCCCCCTATCATTACATAATGTCCTCTGTTATTATAATATACAGTGCCCCTTATATTACATAATGTCCTCTATTATTATAATATACAGTGCCCCCAATTAATACATAATGTCCTCTGTTATTATAATATACAGTGCCCCCTATCATTACATAATGTCCTCTGTTATTATAATATACAGTGCCCCTTATATTACATAATGTCCTCTGTTATTATAATATACAGTGCCCCCTATCATTATATAATGTCCTCTCTTATTATAATATACAGTGCCCCCTATCATTACATAATGTCCTCTGTTATTATAATATACAGTGCCCCTTATATTACATAATGTCCTCTATTATTATAATATACAATGCCCCCAATTAATACATAATGTCCTCTGTTATTATAATATACAGTGCCCCCTATCATTACATAATGTCCTCTGTTATTATAATATACAGTGCCCCTTATATTACATAATGTCCTCTGTTATTATAATATACAGTCCCCCCTATAATTATATAATGTCCTCTCTTATTATAATATACAGTGCCCCCTATCATTACATAATGTCCTCTGTTATTATAATATACAGTGCACCTTATATTACATAATGTCCTCTGTTATTATAATATACAGTGCCCCCTATCATTATATAATGTCCTCTCTTATTATAATATACAGTGCCCTCTATCATTACAGAATGTCCTCTGTTATTATAATATACAGTGCCCCTTATATTACATAATGTCCTCTATTATTATAATATACAGTGCCCCCAATTAATACATAATGTCCTCTGTTATTATAATATACAGTGCCCCTTATATTACATAATGTCCTCTGTTATTATAATATACAGTGCCCCTTATATTACATAATGTCCTCTGATATTATAATATACAG
Organism: Leptodactylus fuscus; assembly: GCF_031893055.1. Taxonomy (NCBI): domain Eukaryota; kingdom Metazoa; phylum Chordata; class Amphibia; order Anura; family Leptodactylidae; genus Leptodactylus; species Leptodactylus fuscus. Next base: position 119,188 of record NW_027440329.1, read on the forward strand.
TGCCCCCTATCATTATATAATGTCCTCTGTTATTATAATATACAGTGCCCCTTATATTACATAATGTCCTCTGTTATTATAATATACAGTGCCCCCTATTATCACATAATGTCCTCTGTTATTATAATATACAGTGCCCCTTATATTACATAATTTCCTCTGTTATTATAATATACAGTGCCCCCTATAATTATATAATGTCCTCTCTTATTATAATATACAGTGCCCCCTATCATTACATAATGTCCTCTCTTATTATAATATACAGTGCCCCTTATATTACATAATGTCCTCTGTTATTATAATATACAGTGCCCCTTATATTACATAATGTCCTCTGATATTATAATATACAGTGCCCCCTATCATTATATAATGTCCTCTGTTATTATAATATACAGTGCCCCTTATATTACATAATGTCCTCTGTTATTATAATATACAGTGCCCCCTATCATTACATAATGTCCTCTGTTATTATAATATACAGTGCCCCTTATATTACATAATTTCCTCTGTTATTATAATATACAGTGCCCCCTATCATTATATAATGTCCTCTCTTATTATAATATACAGTGCCCCTATCAATACATAATGTCCTCTCTTATTATAATATACAGTGCCCCCTATCATAACATAATGTCCTCTGATATTATAATATACAGTGCCCCCTATCATTATATAATGTCCTCTGTTATTATAATATACAGTGCCCTTTATATTACATAATGTCCTCTGTTATTATAATATACAGTGCCCCTTATATTACATAATGTCTTCTGTTATTATAATATACAGTGCCCCCTATCATTATATAATGTCCTCTGTTATTATAATATACAGTGCCCTTTATATTACATAATGTCCTCTGTTATTATAATATACAGTGCCACTTATATTACATAATGTCCTCTGTTATTATAATATACAGTGCCCCCTATCATTACATAATGTCCTCTGTTATTATAATATACAGTGCCCCCTATCATTACATAATGTCCTCTGTTATTATAATATACAGTGCCCCCCTATCATTACATAATGTCCTCTGTTATTATAATATACAGTGCCCCCTATCATTATATAATGTCCTCTGTTATTATAATATACAGTGCCCCCTATCATTACATAATGTCCTCTGTTATTATAATATACAGTGCCCCTTATATTACATAATGTCCTCTATTATTATAATATACAGTGCCCCCTATCATTATATAATGTCCTCTCTTATTATAATATACAGTGCCCCCAATTATTACATAATGTCCTCTGTTATTATAATATACAGTGCCCCTTATATTACATAATGTCCTCTGTTATTATAATATACAGTGCCCCCTATCATTATATAATGTCCTCTCTTATTATAATATACAGTGCCCCTATCATTACATAATGTCCTCTGTTATTATAATATACAGTGCCCCTTATGTTACATAATGTCCTCTATTATTATAATATACAGTGCCCCCTATCATTATATAATGTCCTCTCTTATTATAATATACAGTGCCCCCAATTATTACATAATGTCCTCTGTTATTATAATATACAGTGCCCCCTATCATTACATAATGTCCTCTGTTATTATAATATACAGTGCCCCTTATATTACATAATGTCCTCTGTTATTATAATATACAGTGCCCCTTACATTACATAATGTCATCTGTTATTATAATATACAGTGCCCCTTATATAACATAATGTCCTCTGTTATTATAATATACAGTGCCACTTATATTACATAATGTCCTCTCTTATTATAATATACAGTGCCCCCTATCATTACATAATGTCCTCTGTTATTATAATATACAGTGCCCCCTATCATTACATAATGTCCTCTGTTATTATAATATACAGTGCCCCTTATATTACATAATGTCCTCTGTTATTATAATATACATTGCCCCCTATCATTATATAATGTCCTCTCTTATTATAATATACAGTGCCCCCTATCATTACATAATGTCCTCTGTTATTATAATATACAGTGCCCCTTATATTACATAATGTCCTCTATTATTATAATATACAGTGCCCCCTATCATTATATAATGTCCTCTCTTATTATAATATACAGTGCCCCCTATCATTACATAATGTCCTCTGTTATTATAATATACAGTGCCCCTTATATTACATAATTTCCTCTGTTATTATAATATACAGTGCCTCCTATCATAACATAATGTCCTCTGATATTATAATATACAGTGCCCCCTATCATTATATAATGTCCTCTCTTATTATAATATACAGTGCCCCCTATCATTACATAGTGTCCTCTGTTATTATAATATACAGTGCCCCTTATATTACATAATGTCCTCTATTATTATAATATACAGTGCCCCCTATCATTATATAATGTCCTCTCTTATTATAATATACAGTGCCCCCGATTATTACATAATGTCCTCTGTTATTATAATATACAGTGCCCCTTATATTACATAATTTCCTCTGTTATTATAATATACAGTGCCCCCTATCATTATATAATGTCCTCTCTTATTATAATATACAGTGCCCCTATCAATACATAATGTCCTCTGTTATTATAATATACAGTGCCCCCTATCATAACATAATGTCCTCTGATATTATAATATACAGTGCCCCCTATCATTATATAATGTCCTCTGTTATTATAATATACAGTGCCCTTTATATTACATAATGTCCTCTGTTATTATAATATACAGTGCCCCTTATATTACATAATGTCTTCTGTTATTATAATATACAGTGCCCTTTATATTACATAATGTCCTCTGTTATTATAATATACAGTGCCCCCTATCATTATATAATGTCCTCTGTTATTATAATATACAGTGCCCTTTATATTACATAATGTCCTCTGTTATTATAATATACAGTGCCACTTATATTACATAATGTCCTCTGTTATTATAATATACAGTGCCCCCTATCATTACATAATGTCCTCTGTTATTATAATATACAGTGCCCCCTATCATTACATAATGTCCTCTGTTATTATAATATACAGTGCCCCCCCTATCATTACATAATGTCCTCTGTTATTATAATATACAGTGCCCCTTATATTACATAATGTCCTCTGTTATTATAATATACAGTGCCCCCTATCATTATATAATGTCCTCTCTTATTATAATATTCAGTGCCCCCTATCATTACATAATGTCCTCTGTTATTATAATATACAGTGCCCCTTATATTACATAATGTCCTCTATTATTATAATATACAGTGCCTCCTATCATTATATAATGACCTCTGTTATTATAATATACAGTGCCCCCTATCATTACATAATGTCCTCTGTTATTATAATATACAGTGCCCCTTATATTACATAATGTCCTCTGTTATTATAATATACAGTGCCCCTTACATTACATAATGTCCTCTGTTATTATAATATACAGTGCCCCTTATATAACATAATGTCCTCTGTTATTATAATATACAGTGCCACTTATATTACATAATGTCCTCTGTTATTATAATATACAGTGCCCCCTATCATTACATAATGTCCTCTGTTATTATAATATACAGTGCACCCTATCATTACATAATGTCCTCTGTTATTATAATGTACAGTGCCCCTTATATTACATAATGTCCTCTGTTATTATAATATACAGTGCCCCCTATCATTACATAATGTCCTCTGTTATTATAATATACAGTGCCCCCTATCATTACATAATGTCCTCTGTTATTATAATATACAGTGCCCCTTATATTACATAATGTCCTCTGTTATTATAATATACAGTGCCCCCTATCATTACATAATGTCCTCTGTTATTATAATATACAGTGCCCCCTATCATTACATAATGTCCTATGTTATTATAATATACAGTGCCCCTTATATTACATAATGTCCTCTGTTATTGTAATATACAGTGCCCCTTATATTACATAATTTCCTCTGTTATTATAATATACAGTGCCCCCTATCATTATATAATGTCCTCTCTTATTATAATATACAGTGTCCCCTATCATTACATTATGTCCTCTGTTATTATAATATACAGTGCCCCCTATCATTACATAATATCCTCTGTTATTATAATATACAGTGCCCCCTATCATTACATAATGTCCTCTGTTATTATAATATACAGTGCCCCTTATATTACATAATGTCCTCTATTATTATAATATGCAGTGCCCCCTATCATTATATAATGTCCTCTCTTATTATAATATACAGTGCACCCAATCATTACATAATGTCCTCTGTTATTATAATATACAGTGCCCCCTATCATTACATAATGTCCTCTGTTATTATAATATACAGTGCCCCTTATATTACATAATGTCCTCTGTTATTATAATATAAAGTGCCCCTTATATTACATAATGTCCTCTGTTATTATAATATACAGTGCCCCCTATCATTACATAATGTCCTCTGTTATTATAATATACAGTGCCCCTTATATTACATAATGTCCTCTGTTATTATAATATACAGTGCCCCCTATCATTACATAATGTCCTCTGTTATTATAATATACAGTGCCCCTTATATTACATAATGTCCTCTATTATTATAATATACAGTGCCCCCAATTAATACATAATGTCCTCTGTTATTATAATATACAGTGCCCCCTATCATTACATAATGTCCTCTGTTATTATAATATACAGTGCCCCTTATATTACATAATGTCCTCTGTTATTATAATATACAGTGCCCCCTATCATTATATAATGTCCTCTCTTATTATAATATACAGTGCCCCCTATCATTACATAATGTCCTCTGTTATTATAATATACAGTGCCCCTTATATTACATAATGTCCTCTATTATTATAATATACAATGCCCCCAATTAATACATAATGTCCTCTGTTATTATAATATACAGTGCCCCCTATCATTACATAATGTCCTCTGTTATTATAATATACAGTGCCCCTTATATTACATAATGTCCTCTGTTATTATAATATACAGTCCCCCCTATAATTATATAATGTCCTCTCTTATTATAATATACAGTGCCCCCTATCATTACATAATGTCCTCTCTTATTATAATATACAGTGCCCCTTATATTACATAATTTCCTCTGTTATTATAATATACAGTGCCCCTTATATTACATGATGTCCTCTGATATTATAATATACAGTGCCCCCTATCATTATATAATGTCCACTGTTATTATAATATACAGTGCCCCCTATCATTACATAATGTCCTCTGTTATTATAATATACAGTGCCCCTTATATTACATAATGTCCTCTGTTATTATAATATACAGTGCCCCTTATATTACATAATGTCCTCTGTTATTATAATATACAGTGCCCCCTATCATTACATAATGTCCTCTGTTATTATAATATACAGTGCACCTTATATTACATAATGTCCTCTGTTATTATAATATACAGTGCCCCCTATCATTATATAATGTCCTCTCTTATTATAATATACAGTGCCCTCTATCATTACAGAATGTCCTCTGTTATTATAATATACAGTGCCCCCTTATATTACATAATGTCCTCTATTATTATAATATACAGTGCCCCCAATTAATACATAATGTCCTCTGTTATTATAATATACAGTGCCCCCTATCATTACATAATGTCCTATGTTATTATAATATACAGTGCCCCTTATATTACATAATGTCCTCTGTTATTATAATATACAGTGCCCCTTATATTACATAATGTCCTCTGATATTATAATATACAGTGCCCCCTATCATTATATAATGTCCTCTGTTATAATAATATACAGTGCCCCTTATATTACATAATGTCCTCTGTTATTATAATATACAGTGCCCCCTATTATCACATAATGTCCTCTGTTATTATAATATACAGTGCCCCTTATATTACATAATTTCCTCTGTTATTATAATATACAGTGCCCCCTATAATTATATAATGTCCTCTCTTATTATAATATACAGTGCCCCCTATCATTACATAATGTCCTCTCTTATTATAATATACAGTGCCCCTTATATTACATAATGTCCTCTGTTATTATAATATACAGTGCCCCTTATATTGCATAATGTCCTCTGATATTATAATATACAGTGCCCCCTATCATTATATAATGTCCTCTGTTATTATAATATACAGTGCCCCTTATATTACATAATGTCCTCTGTTATTATAATATACAGTGCCCCCTATCATTACATAATGTCCTCTGTTATTATAATATACAGTGCCCCTTATATTACATAATTTCCTCTGTTATTATAATATACAGTGCCCCCTATCATTATATAATGTCCTCTCTTATTATAATATACAGTGCCCCTATCAATACATAATGTCCTCTCTTATTATAATATACAGTGCCCCCTATCATAACATAATGTCCTCTGATATTATAATATACAGTGCCCCCTATCATTATATAATGTCCTCTGTTATTATAATATACAGTGCCCTTTATATTACATAATGTCCTCTGTTATTATAATATACAGTGCCCCTTATATTACATAATGTCTTCTGTTATTATAATATACAGTGCCCCCTATCATTATATAATGTCCTCTGTTATTATAATATACAGTGCCCTTTATATTACATAATGTCCTCTGTTATTATAATATACAGTGCCACTTATATTACATAATGTCCTCTGTTATTATAATATACAGTGCCCCCTATCATTACATAATGTCCTCTGTTATTATAATATACAGTGCCCCCTATCATTACATAATGTCCTCTGTTATTATAATATACAGTGCCCCCCTATCATTACATAATGTCCTCTGTTATTATAATATACAGTGCCCCCTATCATTATATAATGTCCTCTGTTATTATAATATACAGTGCCCCCTATCATTACATAATGTCCTCTGTTATTATAATATACAGTGCCCCTTATATTACATAATGTCCTCTATTATTATAATATACAGTGCCCCCTATCATTATATAATGTCCTCTCTTATTATAATATACAGTGCCCCCAATTATTACATAATGTCCTCTGTTATTATAATATACAGTGCCCCTTATATTACATAATGTCCTCTGTTATTATAATATACAGTGCCCCCTATCATTATATAATGTCCTCTCTTATTATAATATACAGTGCCCCTATCATTACATAATGTCCTCTGTTATTATAATATACAGTGCCCCTTATGTTACATAATGTCCTCTATTATTATAATATACAGTGCCCCCTATCATTATATAATGTCCTCTCTTATTATAATATACAGTGCCCCCAATTATTACATAATGTCCTCTGTTATTATAATATACAGTGCCCCCTATCATTACATAATGTCCTCTGTTATTATAATATACAGTGCCCCTTATATTACATAATGTCCTCTGTTATTATAATATACAGTGCCCCTTACATTACATAATGTCATCTGTTATTATAATATACAGTGCCCCTTATATAACATAATGTCCTCTGTTATTATAATATACAGTGCCACTTATATTACATAATGTCCTCTGTTATTATAATATACAGTGCCCCCTATCATTACATAATGTCCTCTGTTATTATAATATACAGTGCCCCCTATCATTACATAATGTCCTCTGTTATTATAATATACAGTGCCCCCAATTATTACATAATGTCCTCTGTTATTATAATATACAGTGCCCCTTATATTACATAATGTCCTCTGTTATTATAATATACAGTGCCCCCTATCATTATATAATGTCCTCTCTTATTATAATATACAGTGCCCCTATCATTACATAATGTCCTCTGTTATTATAATATACAGTGCCCCTATCATTACATAATGTCCTCTGTTATTATAATATACAGTGCCCCTTATATTACATAATGTCCTCTATTATTATAATATACAGTGCCCCCTATCATTATATAATGTCCTCTCTTATTATAATATACAGTGACCCCAATTATTACATAATGTCCTCTGTTATTATAATATACAGTGCCCCCTATCATTACATAATGTCCTCTGTTATTATAATATACAGTGCCCCTTATATTACATAATGTCCTCTGTTATTATAATATACAGTGCCCCTTACATTACATAATGTCCTCTGTTATTATAATATACAGTGCCCCTTATATTACATAATGTCCTCTGTTATTATAATATACAGTGCCCCTTACATTACATAATGTCCTCTGTTATTATAATATACAGTGCCCCTTATATAACATAATGTCCTCTGTTATTATAATATACAGTGCCACTTATATTACATAATGTCCTCTGTTATTATAATATACAGTGCCCCCTATCATTACATAATGTCCTCTGTTATTATAATATACAGTGCCCCCTATCATTACATAATGTCCTCTGTTATTATAATATACAGTGCACCCTGTCATTACATAATGTCCTCTGTTATTATAATGTACAGTGCCCCCTATCATTACATAATGTCCTCTGTTATTATAATATACAGTGCCCCCTATCATTACATAATGTCCTCTCTTATTATAATATACAGTGCCCCCAATTATTACATAATGTCCTCTGTTATTATAATATACAGTGCCCCCTATCATTACATAATGTCCTCTGTTATTATAATATACAGTGCCCCTTATATAACATAATGTCCTCTGTTATTATAATATACAGTGCCACTTATATTACATAATGTCCTCTGTTATTATAATATACAGTGCCCCCTATCATTACATAATGTCCTCTTTTATTATAATATACAGTGCCCCCTATCATTACATAATGTCCTCTGTTATTATAATATACAGTGCCCCTTATATTACATAATTTCCTCTGTTATTATAATATACAGTGCCCCTATAATTATATAATGTCCTCTCTTATTATAATATACAGTGCCCCCTATCATTACATAATGTCCTCTCTTATTATAATATACAGTGCCCCTTATATTACATAATGTCCTCTGTTATTATAATATACAGTGCCCCTTATATTACATAATGTCCTCTGATATTATAATATACAGTGCCCCCTATCATTATATAATGTCATCTGTTATTATAATATACAGTGCCCCTTATATTACATAATGTCCTCTGTTATTATAATATACAGTACCCCTATCAATACATAATGTCCTCTGTTATTATAATATACAGTGCCCCCTATCATAACATAATGTCCTCTGATATTATAATATACAGTGCCCCCTATCATTATATAATGTCCTCTGTTATTATAATATACAGTGCCCTTTATATTACATAATGTCCTCTGTTATTATAATATACAGTGCCCCTTATATTACATAATGTCCTCTGTTATTATAATATACAGTGCCCCTTATATTACATAATGTCCTCTGTTATTATAATATACAGTGCCCCTTATATAACATAATGTCCTCTGTTATTATAATATACAGTGCCACTTATATTACATAATGTCCTCTGTTATTATAATATACAGTGCCCCCTATCATTACATAATGTCCTCTGTTATTATAATATACAGTGCCCCCTATCATTACATAATGTCCTCTGTTATTATAATATACAGTGCACCCTATCATTACATAATGTCCTCTATTATTATAATATACAGTGCCCCCTATCATTATATAATGTCCTCTCTTATTATAATATACAGTGCCCCCAATTATTACATAATGTCCTCTGTTATTATAATATACAGTGCCCCTTACATTACATAATGTCCTCTGTTATTATAATATACAGTGCCCCTTATATAACATAATGTCCTCTGTTATTATAATATACAGTGCCCCTTATATAACATAATGTCCTCTGTTATTATAATATACAGTGCCCCCTATCATTACATAATGTCCTCTGTTATTATAATATACAGTGCCCCCTATCATTACATAATGTCCTCTGTTATTATAATATACAGTGCACCCTATCATTACATAATGTCCTCTATTATTATAATATACAGTGCCCCCTATCATTATATAATGTCCTCTCTTATTATAATATACAGTGCCCCCAATTATTACATAATGTCCTCTGTTATTATAATATACAGTGCCCCCTATCATTACATAATGTCCTCTGTTATTATAATATACAGTGCCCCTTATATTACATAATGTCCTCTGATATTATAATATACAGTGCCCCTTACATTACATAATGTCCTCTGTTATTATAATATACAGTGCCCCTTATATAACATAATGTCCTCTGTTATTATAATATACAGTGCCACTTATATTACATAATGTCCTCTGTTATTATAATATACAGTGCCCCCTATCATTACATAATGTCCTCTGTTATTATAATATACAGTGCCCCCTATCATTACATAATGTCCTCTGTTATTATAACATACAGTGCACCCTATCATTACATAATGTCCTCTGTTATTATAATGTACAGTGCCCCCTATCATTACATAATGTCCTCTGTTATTATAATATACAGTGCCCCCTATCATTACATAATGTCCTCTCTTATTATAATATACAGTGCCCCCAATTATTACATAATGTCCTCTGTTATTATAATATACAGTGCCCCCTATCATTACATAATGTCCTCTGTTATTATAATATACAGTGCCCCTTACATTACATAATGTCCTCTGTTATTATAATATACAGTGCCCCTTATATAACATAATGTCCTCTGTTATTATAATATACAGTGCCACTTATATTACATAATGTCCTCTGTTATTATAATATACAGTGCCCCCTATCATTACATAATTTCCTCTGTTATTATAATATACAGTGCCCTCTATCATTACATAATGTCCTCTGTTATTATAATATACAGTGCCCCTTATATTACATAATTTCCTCTGTTATTATAATATACAGTGCCCCCTATAATTATATAATGTCCTCTCTTATTATAATATACAGTGCCCCCTATCATTACATAATGTCCTCTCTTATTATAATATACAGTGCCCCTTATATTACATAATGTCCTCTGTTATTATAATATACAGTGCCCCTTATATTACATAATGTCCTCTGATATTATAATATACAGTGCCCCCTATCATTATATAATGTCCTCTGTTATTATAATATACAGTGCCCCTTATATTACATAATGTCCTCTGTTATTATAATATACAGTGCCCCCCTATCATTACATAATGTCCTCTGTTATTATAATATACAGTGCCCCTTATATTACATAATTTCCTCTGTTATTATAATATACAGTGTCCCCTATTATTATATAATGTCCTCTCTTATTATAATATACAGTGCCCCTATCAATACATAATGTCCTCTGTTATTATAATATACAGTGCCCCCTATCATAACATAATGTCCTCTGATATTATAATATACAGTGCCCCCTATCATTATGTAATGTCCTCTGTTATTATAATATACAGTGCCCTTTATATTACATAATGTCCTTTGTTATTATAATATACAGTGCCCCTTATATTACATAATGTCCTCTGTTATTATAATATACAGTGCCCCTTATATTACATAATGTCCTCTGTTATTATAATATACAGTGCCCCTTATATAACATAATGTCCTCTGTTATTATAATATACAGTGCCACTTATATTACATAATGTCCTCTGTTATTATAATATACAGTGCCCCCTATCATTACATAATGTCCTCTGTTATTATAATATACAGTGCCCCCTATCATTACATAATGTCCTCTGTTATTATAATATACAGTGCCCCTATCAATACATAATGTCCTCTGTTATTATAATATACAGTGCCCCCTATCATAACATAATGTCCTCTGATATTATAATATACAGTGCCCCCTATCATTATGTAATGTCCTCTGTTATTATAATATACAGTGCCCCTTATATTACATAATGTCCTCTGTTATTATAATATACAGTGCCCCCTATCATTACATAATGTCCTCTGTTATTATAATATACAGTGCCCCCTATCATTACATAATGTCCTCTGTTATTATAATATACAGTGCCCCTTATATTACATAATGTCCTCTGTTATTATAATATACAGTGCCCCTTATATTACATAATGTCCTCTGTTATTATAATATACAGTGCCCCCTATCATTACATAATGTCCTCTGTTATTATAATATACAGTGCCCCCTATCATTACATAATATCCTCTGTTATTATAATATATAGTGCCCCTTATATTACATAATGTCCTCTGTTATTATAATATACAGTGCCCCCTATCATTATATAATGTCCTCTGTTATTATAATATACAGTGTCCCCTATCATTACATAATATCCTCTGTTATTATAATATACAGTGCCCCTTATATTACATAATGTCCTCTGTTATTATAATATACAGTGCCCCCTATCATTACATAATGTCCTCTGTTATTATAATATACAGTGCCCCTTATATTACATAATGTCCTCTGTTATTATAATATACAGTGCCCCCAATCATTACTTAATGTCCTCTGTTATTATAATATACAGTGCCCCCTATCATTACATAATGTCCTCTGTTATTATAATATACAGTGCCCCTTATATTACATAATGTCCTCTGTTATTATAATATAAAGTGCCCCTTATATTACATAATGTCCTCTGTTATTATAATATACAGTGCCCCCTATCATTATATAATGTCCTCTTTTATTATAATATATAGTGCCCCTATCAATACATAATGTCCTCTGTTATTATAATATACAGTGCCCCCTATCATTACATAATGTCCTCTGATATTATAATATACAGTGCCCCCTATCATTACATAATGTCCTCTGTTATTATAATATACAGTGCCCCCTATCATTACATAATGTCCTCTGTTATTATAATATACAGTGCCCCCTATCATTATATAATGTCCTCTCTTATTATAATATACAGTGTCCCCTATCATTACATAATATCCTCTGTTATTATAATATACAGTGCCCCTTATATTACATAATGTCCTCTGTTATTATAATATACAGTGCCCCTTATATTACATAATGTCCTCTGTTATTATAATATACAGTGCCCCCTATCATTACATAATGTCCTCTGTTATTATAATATACAGTGCCCCTTATATTACATAATGTCCTCTCTTATTATAATATACAGTGCCCCCTATCATTATATAATGTCCTCTCTTATTATAATATACAGTGCCCCCTATCATTACATAATGTCCTCTGTTATTATAATATACAGTGCCCCTTATATTACATAATGTCCTCTATTATTATAATATATAGTGCCCCCAATTAATACATAATGTCCTCTGTTATTATAATATACAGTGCACCCTATCATTACATAATGTCCTCTGTTATTATAATGTACAGTGCCCCCTATCATTACATAATGTCCTCTGTTATTATAATATACAGTGCCCCCTATCATTACATAATGTCCTCTCTTATTATAATATACAGTGCCCCCAATTATTACATAATGTCCTCTGTTATTATAATATACAGTGCCCCCTATCATTACATAATGTCCTCTGTTATTATAATATACAGTGCCCCTTACATTACATAATGTCCTCTGTTATTATAATATACAGTGCCCCTTATATAACATAATGTCCTCTGTTATTATAATATACAGTGCCACTTATATTACATAATGTCCTCTCTTATTATAATATACAGTGCCCCTTATATTACATAATGTCCTCTGTTATTATAATATACAGTGCCCCCTATAATTACATAATGTCCTCTGTTATTATAATATACAGAGCCCCCTATCATTACATAATGTCCTCTGTTATTATAATATACAGTGCCCCTTATATTACATAATGTCCTCTGTTATTATAATATACAGAGCCCCCTATCATTACATAATGTCCTCTGTTATTATAATATACAGTGCCCCCAATCATTATATAATGTCCTCTGTTATTATAATATACAGTGCCTCCTATCATTACATAATGTCCTCTGTTATAATAATATACAGTGCCCCTTATATTACATAATGTCCTCTGTTATTATAATATAAAGTGCCCCTTATATTACATAATGTCCTCTGTTATTATAATATACAGTGCCCCCTATCATTATATAATGTCCTCTTTTATTATAATATACAGTGCCCCTATCAATACATAATGTCCTCTGTTATTATAATATACAGTGCCCCCTATCATTACATAATGTCCTCTGATATTATAATATACAGTGCCCCCTATCATTATATAATGTCCTTTGTTATTATAATATACAGTGCCCTTTATATTACATAATGTCCTCTGTTATTATAATATACAGTGCCCCTTATATTACATAATGTCTTCTGTTATTATAATATACAGTGCCCCTTATATTACATAATGTCCTATGTTATTATAATATACAGTGCCCCTTATATTACATAATGTCCTCTGTTATTATAATATACAGTGCCCCTTATATAACATAATGTCATCTGTTATTATAATATACAGTGCCACTTATATTACATAATGTCCTCTGTTATTATAATATACAGTGCCCCCTATCATTACATAATGTCCTCTGTTATTATAATATACAGTGCCCCCTATCATTACATAATGTCCTCTGTTATTATAATATACAGTGCCCCTTATATTACATAATGTCCTCTGTTATTATAATATACAGTGCCCCCTATCATTACATAATGTCCTCTCTTATTATAATATACAGTGCCCCTTATATTACATAATGTCCTCTGTTATTATAATATACAGTGCCCCTTATATTACATAATGTCCTCTGATATTATAATATACAGTGCCCCTTATATTACATAATGTCCTCTGTTATTATAATATACAGTGCCCCTTATTTTACATAATGTCCTCTGTTATTATAATATACAGTGCCCCTTATATTACATAATGTCCTCTATTATTATAATATACAGTGCCCCCAATTAATACATAATGTCCTCTGTTATTATAATATACAGTGCCCCCTATCATTACATAATGTCCTCTGTTATTATAATATACAGTGCCCCTTATATTACATAATGTCATCTGTTATTATAATATACAGTGCCCCCTATAATTACATAATGTCCTCTCTTATTATAATATACAGTGCCCCTTATATTACATGATGTCCTCTGATATTATAATATACAGTGCCCCCTATCATTATATAATGTCCTCTGTTATTATAATATACAGTGCCCCCTTATATTACATAATGTCCTCTGTTATTATAAAATACAGTGCCCCCCTATCATTACATAATGTCCTCTGTTATTATAATATACAGTGCCCCTTATATTACATAATGTCCTCTGTTATTATAATATACAGTGCCCCTTATATTACATAATGTCCTCTGTTATTATAATATACAGTGCCCCTTATATTACATAATGTCCTCTATTATTATAATATACAGTGCCCCCTATCATTATATAATGTCCTCTCTTATTATAATATACAGTGCCCCCTATCATTATATAATGTCCTCTCTTATTATAATATACAGTGCCCCTTATATTACATAATGTCCTCTATTATTATAATATACAGTGCCCCCAATTAATACATAATGTCCTCTGTTATTATAATATACAGTGCCCCCTATCATTACATAATGTCCTCTGTTATTATAATATACAGTGCCCCTTATATTACATAATGTCCTCTATTATTATAATATACAGTGCCCCTTATATTACATAATGTCCTCTGATATTATAATATACAGTGCCCCCTATCATTATATAATGTCCTCTGTTATTATAATATACAGTGCCCCTTATATTACATAATGTCCTCTGTTATTATAATATACAGTGCCCCTTATATTACATAATGTCCTCTGTTATTATAATATACAGTGCCCCCTTATATTACATAATGTCCCTCTGTTATTATAATATACAGTGCCCCCTTATATAACATAATGTCCTCTGTTATTATAATATACAGTGCCACTTATATTACATAATGTCCTCTGTTATTATAATATACAGTGCCCCCTATCATTACATAATGTCCTCTGTTATTATAATATACAGTGCCCCCTATCATTACATAATGTCCTCTGTTATTATAATATACAGTGCCCCGTATATTACATAATGTCCTCTGTTATTATAATATACAGTGCCCCCTATCATTACATAATGTCCTCTGTTATTATAATATACAGTGCCCCCTATCATTACATAATGTCCTCTGTTATTATAATATACAGTGCCCCTTATATTACATAATGTCCTCTGTTATTATAATATACAGTGCCCCTTATATTACATAATGTCCTCTGTTATTATAATATACAGTGTCCCCTATCATTACATAATATCCTCTGTTATTATAATATACAGTGCCCCTTATATTACATAATGTCCTCTGTTATTATAATATACAGAGCCCCCTATCATTACATAATGTCCTCTGTTATTATAATATACAGTGCCCCTTATATTACATAATGTCCTCTGTTATTATAATATACAGTGCCCCCAATCATTACATAATGTCCTCTGTTATTATAATATACAGTGCCTCCTATCATTACATAATGTCCTTTGTTATTATAATATACAGTGCCCCTTATATTACATAATGTCCTCTGTTATTATAATATAAAGTGCCCCTTATATTACATAATGTCCTCTGTTATTATAATATACAGTGCCCCCTATCATTATATAATGTCCTCTTTTATTATAATATACAGTGCCCCTATCATTACATAATGTCCTCTGTTATTATAATATACAGTGCCCCTTATATTACATAATGTCCTCTATTATTATAATATACAGTGCCCCTTATATTACATAATGTCCTCTGATATTATAATATACAGTGCCCCCTATCATTATATAATGTCCTCTGTTATTATAATATACAGTGCCCCTTATATTACATAATGTCCTCTGTTATTATAATATACAGTGCCCCTTATATTACATAATGTCCTCTGTTATTATAATATACAGTGCCCCCTTATATTACATAATGTCCTCTGTTATTCTATAATATACAGTGCCCCCTTATATAACATAATGTCCTCTGTTATTATAATATACAGTGCCACTTATATTACATAATGTCCTCTGTTATTATAATATACAGTGCCCCCTATCATTACATAATGTCCTCTGTTATTATAATATACAGTGCCCCCTATCATTACATAATGTCCTCTGTTATTATAATATACAGTGCCCCTTATATTACATAATGTCCTCTGTTATTATAATATACAGTGCCCCCTATCATTACATAATGTCCTCTGTTATTATAATATACAGCGTCCCCCTATCATTACATAATGTCCTCTGTTATTATAATATACAGTGCCCCTTATATTACATAATGTCCTCTGTTATTATAATATACAGTGCCCCCTTATATTACATAATGTCCTCTGTTATTATAATATACAGTGTCCCCTATCATTACATAATATCCTCTGTTATTATAATATACAGTGCCCCTTATATTACATAATGTCCTCTGTTATTATAATATACAGAGCCCCCTATCATTACATAATGTCCTCTGTTATTATAATATACAGTGCCCCTTATATTACATAATGTCCTCTGTTATTATAATATACAGTGCCCCCAATCATTACATAATGTCCTCA